>NC_060900.1:29358665-29381165 GCF_014805685.1 Silurus meridionalis
GTCAATTCAGTAAATTCAATAAACCCTCACTGAGGGCTGAACTCAGTATTCATCATATTCATCAGTAGGTCAGTTTCATTAGAATTACTAAATAATTCAGGTAAATAGTATGTTTAAGAATAAAAAGAGATGTCTGCATTTCAAGAGGGAATGTAATGAAGTAAATTTAAATTGCTTTAATTGTTTTATTAACTCCCTAGCAAAAAGCCCAGTGCCATCCTTACCCCCACACAATCAGCTTTTAAAAAAAAATTCTCTGAGCCCCAGGTACTGAGGGCATGTGAGTGTTAAGTGTCTTGTTCATCCGTAATCAGAAACCTGTAACTGATCCACTAACTGAAGCTCCTCTACACACACAAGAAGTCTGGAAAACAAACTACTATTTAAAAAACTCAGAAAAAGAAAAGCAAGTGGACGTTACAGCCAGGAGCAACTTCACACACATGCTTTCTGCTCAACCTATTTTTTATTTTGTGTAAGTTCATGATGTTTGGTTGATTTGGTTTGGTTTCAAATGTGTAAAATCTAATCTGTTAAAATACCTCCTGTGTGTGTGTGTGTGTGTGTGTGTGTGTGTGTGTGTGTGTGTGTGTGTGTGCGTGCGTGCGTGCGTGTGTTTTTGATTTAAGGCTGATTGGTGCTTATAACAGTCTGACAGACAAACACCTGACTGCATACTTTAACAACACGAGAATACGGAGACATCTGCAGAGAGTTGGACTGGTACATCATCACATATTCACAATATCATATTCCCACCTCAACACATCAGCACATCACCACATGACCACAATGACAATTTACCACATAATCATTACCATATCATTACATCATCACCACATCATCACATTCAATTCAATTCATGTTTATTTGTTTTGCACTTTTAATAATGAACATCATCTCAGAGCAGCTTTACACAGATAATGTGGTGATAAAAATGATGATGTTCTTTATAAGTGTAAGTTTGTCCCTGATGAACAAGTCGGTGGAGACTGTGGTGAAGGAAAAACTCCCTTAAATGCAGAAGGAAGAAACCTTAAGTGGAACCAGACTCAAGACGGAACCTCATCCTCATCTGGGTTCCACCGAATGTCCATTTATTTCAGATAAACGATGTCACGGAGTACAGTCATGGTGATCAGAAGCAAACTGTAGTCCTGAGTCAGTGTAGCAGACTGTTGACTTTAACTACCATCAAAATCCATCCATCCAATCAAAGAGAACACTATCCAGAGGCAGACCAGGACGAAGTGGGAAGATCCGAGTAGGGAAAAGGGACAGGAACAGTGATCACTGGAACCTCAGGAGCATGTTTACCTCGACAGAGAGAGAGAGAGAGAGAGAGAGAGAGAGAGAGAGAGAGAGAGAGAGAGGGTGACAGGAAGAGAAGGATATGGATTATTAAGTCTCCTTTTTGTTGTATGAAAGTTAATGTCACTGTGCAGTTTGGACTCTGGTAAGACTCGCTATGGCAGCATAGCTAAAAGGGAGAACCAGAAGGAAACACAGACATGAGGATCTCTGGGATAAGAGACGACCCACCACACCACCATCAACAAACCCGAGTGAACGTGTGAGAGTGAGGAGACGACAGCATCCAAATATCCCAGTTCACCAAACACTCCATATCCATGATCCCTCCAGATCTGCTCCTTTACCTCACAAACACCTACTGACTAAACACTCCAAATATGTGTTCAGCCTCGACTTGAACACTGAGACTGTGTCTGAGTCCCGAACACTGATTGGAAGGTGGTTCCATAACTGTGGGGTTTATAAGAGAAACATCTGCCCCCTGCTGGAGTCTTCATTATTTGAGGAACCAACAAATAGCCTGCACTTTTTGATCTAAGTAGGCGTGGAGGATCATACTGGTACAGAAGTTCACTCAGATACTGCGCGTGAGAGCGTTAAGTGCTTTATACGTCAGTAGTAGTATTTTATAATCAGTGTGAGATGTAATTGGGAGCAGTGTAGATGATTAAAACAGGGCTGATGTGCTCATATTTTTTAGATATAGTGAGGACTCTTGCTGCTGCATTCTGAACTAACTGAAGCTTATTTCTGCACTTACTCCAACACCCAGACAGTAAAGCGTTACAGTAGTCTAATCTAGATGTTACAAAAGCATCTACTAGTTTTTCTGCATCCTGTAACGACATCATATTTCTAATTTTAGCAATATTTTTAGGGTGAAAGAAGGAGATCCTGGTGATATTATTCACGTGAGACTCAAAGGAAAGACTCGGTTTAATAATCACACCAGGGTCTTTGACTGCTGTACACACTGAGACAGAAACACCATCCAGAGATGCTACGGAATCGGAAAGTTTACTTCTAGCTGCATGTGGTCAAGTAAAAGTACTTCCGTCTGAGTTGAGAAGAAGAAAGTTATCAAGCATCCACTGTCTAATGTCGTTTACACACTCAACATTGTTAAGATGATCTCTCTCATCTGGCTTTGCTGAAATATACAGCTGTGTATCATCAGCATAGCAATGGAAGCAAATACCATGTTTATGTATAATTTCACCCAGAGGCAGCAGATATAAAGAGAAAAGCAGTGGGCCCAAGACCAATCCTTGTGGAACACCAAACTTTACTTCAGAGAGTGTGGACTGAGGTCGAGCAAAACAAGTAAAGAGACAAAACCCTGATCAGAGGCCAATAACAGTCATTTACCACCTTAACTAGCGCCGTCTCTGTGCTATGATGAGGCCGAAATCCTGACTGATACATTTCATAAATGTTCTTCCTCAGTAGATGTGAGCAGAACTGCTGTGCTACAACCTTTTCTAGAATCTTGGAGATAAAGGAGGTTTGATATTGGACTGTAGTTGGACAGCTGACAGGGTGAAGGTCAGGTTTCTTAATTAGGGGGTTGATAACTGCAGTTTGAAGGATTTAGGTACAAAACCAGTGCTAATGGAAAAGTTCATTATTTTAAAACAGGTTCAATTCCCTCTGGAATGATCTGTTTGAGGAAACTTGTAGGTGAGGAAATGAGATGCAGGTTGATGATTTTGATGAGGAAATAAATGAAATGAAGTCGTTCTCTTGAATAGGAGTAAAACTTTGTAATTGATGGTCTGTTATAATGACACTGCTGTCTACAGGGTTATTTATAAAATAGTTTGGATTTATTTTAATCGTCTGGATTTTTTACTTTATTATTAAAAAAGTTAACAGACTGGTCTGTTTTAAGGTGTGTGTATGATCATTATACCACTGTGCTGATTTATTCTCCCTGATCATTTTGGTCATCTAGAGTGTAACGGAACATTAATTCTAATCATTCAGTTGCCCAGTCGAGCTCTGCAGGGTCAGATGGAGATCTAATTAATATCGTAAACTCGCTGGTGTAGCTGACGTGAATGTGTAACACGGTAACCTTCTAAATCTAGAATGAACACAACTGAATAAGATAAGATAAGATAAGATAAGATAAGATAAGATAAGATAAGATAAGATAAGAAAGGATAAACCTTTATCCCACAGTGGGGAAATTTCTTTGTTACAGCAGCATGAAATAAATAAATAAATAAATGCAAGTATATAAGAATAGACGAATATACACATACTATAGTATACAAGTATATACACAACACAATGTATAAATACAAATGAAAAAATAAACACACCTAGGGCATCCAGACTTTCTCCTGCAGAACCTGGACTGCTCACTACTTCTCTCTAGACTCTGGATGCGCTCCTCCAATAATAAGTTCTTCTCTGTCAAAGAGCAAACTAACTTACACTTCTTGCAGATAAAATTGTCACTAACAACAGAGAAAGACTGAATAAACATGTCACACTTCACACACTAAATGAGCTGGATGTGATTACTGTAGTGTGTGTCCGTAGTTTTGATGGGAATGGCCTCCACTCACTGGTTTCAAACCCTCGAACAGGGAAAAAAGCGCTCTTCCAAAAGAAAAAAAAAAAAGCGGAGTCAACGGAAAGTAGAAAATACAGAAAATCAAGCGATAAGAGAAAAAAACAAAACTGTAAAAATGTAAACGTTGATACAAACACAAAATTCCCGGCAAACAAATCGACAACAGGAAGCTACGCCACACGGCTCAACAGCGCCTCCTCTTTTTCACATCACCACATCACCACAATTACACCTCACCACATCACCAAATCACCACAGCACCACACCAGTACTGTAGATTCAAGTCTTTACTGCATAAAAACATCATCTTAACTTTTTACACTCTTACCTTAATCTGTGTGTATTAGATCAGCAGGAGTGGGCGCATCGTGTCGGAGAAGGAGTTCAGGTATAAGATTATACTCAGAGATCAACAGCGACACGTACGGGAATGTCTTGCTCAGGCCATATTCCACAGAGTGCTGGACATGGAGGTGAGGATTTACAGAGTACAGCAAAGGAAAACACAAGATCTGGAGAGAGTGGAATCTGAGGGGTATGCAGTGAGTCTGGGAGATATAATGTGGTGTTGAATAATTGTCTATTTTTTTGTTGTTTGTGATCAGCGCTTGCATCAAACAGAGATCAGGAGAAAACTGGAGGACTTTTCCCGGAGAGAGCAAGTGAATAAAGTCAAGGTGCCTCACATTTATACGTGTGATGTATTGTGTGTGTGTGTGTGTGTGTGTGTGTGTGTGTGTCTGTGTGTGCATAAACATGATTGTGTCATTTTAATGTTCAATCAGTTAAACTGTAACACAATAAAGATGAAAGTTTATTGTTAGGTGGAGCGCTGTAACAGGTATGAGGATGATCAGATCATCATCCTCACGCCACGTCCCCCAACCCGCCTAAGGAGTTCACGAGCTCAGCATTCTGAGCCAGAGAGAGAGGCATCTGATTCCACAGACTCGGTACATAGAACGCCAACATCTCACACACATCCATCTGCACAGAGTCCTGAAAACCTCATGACATTCAGACACACCTCTGCATGAGACAGGCTGTAACTTAGACTTACTGTGTGTACGTGTGTTTGTGTGTGTGTGTGTGTGTGTGTGTGTGTTCATGTTACTGTTGCTCATGTTCAATTCAATTCATTTTTATTTGTATTGAGCTTTTAACAATGAGCATTGTCTCAAATGGGTGCATGGCCAGATTATTCTGTCAGAAAACTCTGAGGTGCAGGTATGACTGGGTGAGTGAAGACCCAAATGCTGGATGTGACAGGGAGTAAGGTAAAAAACATGCTTTAATTGGGCACAGGCAAAAAAAAAGTTCAATAAACAGTCCAAGGTCTGAAACACCAACAAACAGGGCGATGCAGGGAAAGACAAAAACAAAATTAAAAACAGTCTAAAAAATCCAATAGCCAGTAAACTGAGCAATACAGGGCAGAGTAAAACATAAACCAAAAACAGTCCAGAGTTCAAAACAGAAGCAGAGCAGAAAAGGGGTCAGGAACAGAAGCAGGAACAGGAACAGAAACAGGAACAGAATCCAGAGCAGGCAGGGTGGCAAGTATAATCCCAGGAAAAGTCCTAAAAAATCCTAGTAAAAGTAGAGCAAAAGAAAGTTATCAAGCATCTACTGAATAATGTCCTTTACACACTCCTCAACATTGTTAAGCTGATCTCTCTCATCTGGTTTTGATACAATATACAGCTGTGTGTTTTTTTTCATACCATGTTTATGAATAATTTCACCCAGAGGCAGCAGATATAAAGAGAAAATCATTGGGCCTAAGACAGATCCTTGTGGAACACCAAACTTTACCTCAGAGAGTGTGAAGAACTCACCATTTACATCAACAAACTGATAGCGATCAGTCAAATAAGACCTGAGCCAAGAGAGAGCTGTTCCCTTTATTCCAACAATGTTCTAGCAAGCAGGAGATAATGATCGGTGGTGTGAAAAGCTGCACTGAGGTCGAGCAAAACAAGTAAAGAAACAAAACCCTGATCAGAGGCCAATAACAGTCATTTACCACCTTAACTAGCGCCGTCTCTGTGCTATGATGAGGCCGAAATCCTGACTGATACATTTCATAAATGTTCTTCCTCAGTAGATGTGAGCAGAACTGCTGTGCTACAACCTTTTCTAGAATCCTTTTGGAGATAAAGGAGAGGTTTGATATTGGACTGTAACTGTTACTGTAAATGTTACTCTCACTAAAGTTACTGTCCCTCAATGTTTGTGTTATTGTTATTCTTACTTTACCCTTGTTGTTGTTGTTTTTGTTGTAGTTTGGCTCATCTAGGCCAAACACTGCTCCAGAGAAAACTCAGCGTCCGGTTCGACTGAAGCCTCTGAACAGCACCAGCACTCTGACATCTACCAAGAAAAGCTTGTCTCATTCCCACAACCATGCATCAAGGAATAACAGAGAGCAGCCTATCAGCTACATGGTGAGAAAAATATGCTGTTATTTAGTACAGAAAAGAGGAAATGTAATTAGTGATGTTGTGAAACAACGACACTGTGAGGGGAAGTTTATGGAATATTTATGGGAGGAGTCTCCAGTGTTAGCATTTTATAACAGTCAGAGATTTAGCTGTAACAATACTTTCATGACGGAGAAGAAACACAAACACACACAAACAGACACACTGTAACTGTAGTTAATGTTGTGGTGTTGTATTTCTTCACTGTAGTTGGACAGAAATGTGATGAGACACTTGACGCTGAGAGATTTCCCCAACTCTGCCTCTCCGTATCGACTTCCTGTCATTAATAACTTGGTGACCCCTGTACCCCCTCTTAAGAAGAAGGACAATGTGCAAAATGGGACTCTGCGGGGTCGAAGGTTACGACCCACTACGGCTCCCAGTGATGCTCCAGAAAAAAAGGTCAGTGTTTCAGAATCTCCTGGTTTGGTTTGGGCCTCAGACATGTGGCAGCTTGGGTTTAGTATCTATAGTATATAGAGTAAACTAGAGTTTATTTTCAGTTCAGCTTGAATTTGAGCTTTATTAGATTTAAGCTGAGTTTGAGTTAGAACTGTTGTGACTTCCACAACAGGAAGGCACTGTTCAGCGAGTGTGCTCTCAGACTGCGGTAGTAGTAAAGATGGTGTACTTTGGGAAAAGTGTGCGTCTGGCACATGAGCTGAATGAGCTGAAGGACGAGGTGAAGGTTTTCCAGCAGCACTGTGGGGGTGAAAATCTCTGTGTTTATAAAGGAAGACTTAAAGAAGGAGGTGAGTCACTATACACTACACATACACTATAATCTACACACAGACAATATAAACTACACACACTATACACTACACAGATACTGTAAATAACGCACACATACACACACTATAAACTACATACACTATACTGTGCCGTCTTCCAGAGGTTTGAAAACATGGCTTCGTTAAGTGAAGCATAAAAGTCATTCAGTTTAAGAGAGCTGAACTTCTCCTTTAAGACGGAGTCAGACTGAAGATCGATCAGTTCCAATTGCACTCCTTGTGGTGCGGTTTCAGGGTCTTGTGACAGGGGACAGGGGACAGAGGACAGGACACCAGTTAAAAAGTGCAAAGTGACGGCTGATATTGTACTCTTTGAAAATTGCAACAGTTTTTTTTGGCATATTAGGCATACAGCCTTTAATCGGACTTCAGCAAAAAAATATTTTGCTGTCCACTCCGTATTAAACACTCTGCGCTCACTATCCACTTTTCTTTGATAAGCTAATTTTGGCAGAAGGGCTCATAAAAGAAGAAGAGAGTATCACTTATTTTGGGGAAACGTGGGCATTACAGGGGAAAGGTAAATTGAACAAGTACCTACATTAATAGAATTTGGTTACGTTCGGCGGGCCCGATTAATAAACCCAACATAGTTTGCCCATGTCTGCTCTACACAGACACTATAAACTACACACACACACAATATAGACTACACACACTATACACTACACAAATGTTATGTTACACACACACACACACACACACACACACACACACACTATAAACTACACACACACTATAAGCTACACAAACACACACACACTATAAACTACACACACTATACACTACACAGACACTATAAATTACACACACAGACACTATAAACACACACACACACACACACACTATAAACTACACACACACACACACTATAAACTACACACACTATTTACTACACAGATACTATAAATTACACACACACTATAAACTACACAGACACTATAAACTACACACATTATACACTGCACAGATACTATGAATTTCACACAGACACTATAAACTTCACAGACACTATAAACTACACACATACTATAAACTAAACACACTATACACTACACACACTATAAACACACACACACACACACACACACACACACACACACACACACACACACACACACACACACAAGGGAGTGGTAGCTCCAGTGGTTAAGGCACTGGGTTACTGATCGGAAGTTCAGGGGTTTAACCCTGCGCTCTGACCCCAGCTTCTAGACAAGCTTGTCAGGATCTATTGGGCACACCGCGCGCACTTCCGGTTTTGCGGCATGCACTTCCGGTTCCGCGCTGAGCACCTCTGTGTCGGCGGCCATCTTGCCGTTTTTTCCCGCGCCTCCCGGTGTATATAAGGACAATCAAGACTTTAGTTCCGGGCCAGATTATCTTACCGGTTTCCTAGCCCCTGAGATCAGTCTCGCCATCCTGCCTGCTCTGGATCCTGATCCTGATCCTAATCCTGATCCTGATCCTGATCCCTGTCCCTGTTCTTCTCTGCCACCCTAGTTTCCTGGTTTTGGACTTAGGACTGTTTTTGGTTTGTGTTTTGTTCTGCCCTGTATTGCTCTGTTTGCTGGTTTATGGATTTTCTGGACTGTTTTTGGATTCTGTTTTTGCCTTTGCCCCATTACTTAGCCTGATTACCTTTGATGATTAAAGCCTGTTTTTTCTATACCCCTGTGTGCATCCTGCATTTGGGTCCTCCTATCCAGTCACTCTGCACCTACCGCGGCACCCGTGCTCGCTGACAGAGCTGGGATATGCAAAGAACAAATTTGACTGTGCTGTAATGTATATGTGACAAATAAAGGCTATTCTACCCACACACACTATACACTACACAGACACTATAAACTACACACACACTAAACATTACAACGACACTATAAACTACACACACACACCAAACACTACACACAAATTATACACTTTACACACACTATACACTACAGATACTATAAATTACACAAACAATATAAACTACACACACACACTATACAATACACAGATACTATAAATCACACACTCACACACACCATATAAACTACACACATACACACCCACACACACACTATACAGTACACATATACTATAAATCACACACACACACACACACACACACACACACACACACACACACACACACACACACAAACTATAAACTACACATTATACACTGCAAAGATACTATAAATTACACACAGACACTATAAACCACACACACACACACACACACACACACACACACACACACACACACACACACACACACACACAGTGTTGTGCTAGTTACTAAAAAATAGTAACTAGTTACAGTTACTCGTTACTTCATTCAAAAAGTAATGCGTTACTGTTAAAAGTAACTTTTTAGTTACTTTTTTAAAGAACCTTCTTTAATGTTCTCATTAATGCCCTTTTATGCGTTATGTTCTACAAACACTAAACTGACTTAAACACAAAGTCATTTTTAAACACTATTTTATTAAAGTCAGACCAGCACAAACTGAATATATCACAAGGATTTCTGAAGTAAATAACAAAACAAGCTGAATAATATATTCACAATCAAAACCTAAAGTGTTAGGCTACACTTCAGACGAAATTCATTTATTTAAAAAAGTAACAGGTAACGCACTATACGGTAACTAGCGCATTACAGTATTAGGTACTGTCAAAAGTAACTTTGTTACAGTAACACGTTACTGCCCAACACTGCACACACACACACACACACACACACACACACACACACACACACACACACTATCAACTACACACACTAAACACTACACAGACACTATAAACTACACACACATACTATAAACTACACACACACACTATACACTACACAGACACTATAAACTACACACACTAAACACTACACACTATACACTACACACACTAAACAGACACTATAAACTACACACACACACACACACACACACACACACACACACACACACACACACTATAAACTACACACACACTATACACTACACAGACACTTTAAACTACACAGACCCTAAAAACTACACACACACACACACACACACACACACACACACAAGAGAGAGAGAGAGAGAGAGAGAGAAGAGGGTGACGGGAAGAGAAGCATATGGATTATTACGTGTCCTTATTGATGAATGAAAGTTAATGTCACTGTGCAGTTTGGACTCTGGTAAGACCCGCTATGGCAGCATAACTACAAGGGAGAAGCAGAAGGTAACACCAACATGAGGATCTCTGGGATAAGAGACGACACACCACACCACCATCAACAAACCTGAGTGAACGTGTGAGAGTGAGGAGACGACAGCATCCAAATATCCCAGTTCACCAAACCTGCTGTAGTCTTCATTATTTGAGGAACCAACAAATACAGTTACCTCACAAACACCTACTGACTAAGGATTAAAGAAAAGACTCGGGTCAATAAACACACCAAGGTGTTTGACTGCTGTACACACTGAGACAGAAACACCATCCAAAGATGCTACGTAATCGGAAGGTTTGCTTGTAGCTGCATGTGGTCCTAGTAAAAGTACTTCTGTCTTATCTGAGTTGAGCAGAAGAAAGTTATCAAGCATCCACTGTCTAATGTCCTTTACACACTCCTCAACATTGTTAAGCTGATCTCTCTCATTTGGCTTTGCTGAAATATACAGCTGTGTATCATCAGCATAGCAATGGACGCAAATTCCATGTTTATGTAGAATTTCACCCAGAGGCAGCAGATATAAAGAGAAAAGCAGTGGGCCTAAGACAGATCTTTGTGGAAGACGAAACTTTACCTCAGAGAGTGTGGAGAACTCACCATTTACATCAACAAACTGATAGCGATCAGTCAAATAAGACCTGAGCCAGTATAGTCTTTAAACACTACAGAACACTGGAGAGTAACTAACATGAGCACTGGGGTGTGTGATTATGAGTGATGATCTTTCCACAGTCATTATGGTTATAAAACCAGGAGCTATATAAAATAGCTCAACATCTGAGATCATCACAGATCCAACACCAGCTTCTCAATGCCAGAGCCTTCAAACACTCCAGGAGGTCCAGTGTCCAAACTCCACATGAAGTGGATCCAATTGGCACTGGTACGTCTCTAGATGGTTCAGGATGTTTGCAGCATCTACTTCTTTACAGGTCCACAATCTCCATTAGGTGTGACGTGACTGGGACTGGAGCAACCTCAGGATGCCTTGGGATGGGGAGAGAAAGAGAAGCAGTGGAGAGGAATTAGCGTAGCTGCTGTTCATGATATTAACAGCACAAGTTGATAATGTGATGTGATCAGATGTTCTGGACCACAAGGTTATGATGTGATGTGTGTTATGTGTTGAACTCGCTAGAAAGATACATCTTTAATCTGCACTTAAACTGGGAGAGTGTGTCTGAGCCCCGAACACTGTCAGGAAGACTATTCCAAAGTTTAGAAGCTAAATGTGAGAATGTTCTACCAGCTTTAGTGGACTTTGCTATTCTAGGAACTACTAGAAGCCCAGAGTTTTGAGATCTCAGGGAGCGTGATGAATTGTAGTGTGTTACAAGACTGGAGATACATGGAGATAAACCATTTAGTGTTTTGTAAGTAAGTAGCAGTAGTTTGTAGTGGATTTGAAACTTAACAGGTAGCCAGTGTAGGGATGAGAAGATTGGGGTTATATGATCATAATTTCTTGACCTTGTGAGAACTCTGACTGCTGCATTCTGAACTGTAGCTTATTTATTAATGATGCAGGACATCCACCTAGTAATGCATTACATTAGTCTATTCTGGAGGTCATGAACGCATGGACAAGCGTCTTTGCATCAGATATAGACATGTTTCTTAGCGTAGCAATATTTCCAAGGTATTTCCAACATTTCATATTTTTCATATTTTTTATATTCTTTTTTTTTTTTATACCACACCATTCCGCACAAGGACACTTTACACCACACCTTACTGCACACGGACACTCATGGACACTTTACACCACACCAGACCGCACACGGACACTTTATGGACAATCAAAAACCATGCTTAACTTGTTTACTGTTTAACTGCACACTGCCTTCTTTTTCTTGTTATTATATTTTTCTATATTTTGTTATTATATATATTTTTTTTATTCTCCCTTTCACCCCATTTTATTCCCTCATGCCGGACCGTCGTAAAAAGCATTTCACTGCATGTCATACCCTGTATGTATGTGTATGTGACAAATAAAATTTGATTTAATTTGATTTGATTTGATTTGAAGGTGGAAGAAAGACGTTTTTGTAACATGGTTTTTATAATTTTTAAAAGACAAGTTGCTCTAAAATAACTCCCAGGTCTTTTACTGTTGAACTAGTGGTTACAGAACATCTGTCTAAATGCAGGTTGAGATGCTGGAGCTTCTGTGTACTGGTTTTTGGGCCAATAAGCAAAATCTCCGTCTTATCAGAATTTAATGGTAGAAAGTTATGAGTCATCCAGTCTTTTAATTCTTCAACACACTCAGTTATGCGAGTTAATTGAGTGTATCGTCTGGTTTCAATGAGATATATAGCTGGGTATTATCAGCATAACAGTGGAAGCTAATTCCATGCCTTCTAATAATATTTCCTAAGGGAAGCATGTATATTGTGAAAAGCAGGGGTCCTAGAACAGAACCTTGTGGCATGCCATAATTTACTTGCATTAACCTGCATTAACCTCCATTTAAATCTACAAAATGGTAACGATCGGACAGGTAGGATTTAAACCAGCTTAATGCCTGTCCCTGAATACCGATTTAATTCTGTAAGTGATCCAGGAGAAGATCATGATCTATAGTGTTGAATGCAGCACTAAGATCTAGTAAAACTAACAGAGAAATGTAGCCTTGGTCTGAAGCTAAAAACAGGTCATTAGTGATTTTATCTAGAACAGTTTCTGTGCTATGATGGAGACTGAAACCTGACTGAAACTCTGCAAAGATATTGTTCTCTTGTAAGTAGGAACAGAACTGGGCAGAGTTATCTTTTCTAAAATCTTACACATAAATGGGAAATTTGAAATGGGTCTGTAAATTAATAGTGTGTTGGGATCCAAATTAGTTTTTTTTAATGAGAGGTTTAAGAACTGCTAACTTGAGCGGTTTAGGGACGTGACCTAAGACAGTGTGGAGTTAATAATATTTAGAAGAGGCTTACCAGCTGCATGTAACACTTCTTTCAATAGTTTAGTTGGAATGGGATCTAACGTCTCTAGGTTACGGATAGGAGACGCTGTGTCGAAACGCTTTGGGAACGGCCCGTGTTGTTCACGCTCTGAATCATGTGTAAAATCCGGCCAATAGGCAAGTCATGATGTCATCTGCGGGCGACGTTGTGCAAACCAGGAAGCTACAGAACAGCGGAGTAATGGTAGCGGCATTAGCTTCTGATAAAAGTAAAGGTAAGCACTCACTGGGATGCAGGGAGTATGGCTCAAAACGCAGTGTCTTGTTCCTTCAGGGAACAAGGGTTACATCCATAACCTAGAGACGTTCCATTTCAGAAACTCGAGCTGCATCGAGTCCCTGCCTAGAGTGTCTGGGCAACACCAGCGTGCAGGACAGAGGAGCCGGGAGTGGCTCCGATGTCAAGGCTGTAAAACCTGACAAAGGTCAATGGGGTGGGCCAACCCGCAGCATCACATATGTGCCGCAGGGGCACCCCTGCGGACCAGGCCGTAGAGGCCGCCATACTCTGGGTCGAATGAGACTTGACTCTGAATGGAGTAGGAAGACCAGCGGACTCATAACCAACCGAAATCACATCCACTATCCATCTCCTGGTCTGCTTATTGGCAGGAAAACCTTTCCTCTGAAGGCCATATCAGACAAACTGACATCTCCCCATAGCCACAATCCTTAAACCCAATAATGTCAGTGCGCCGCTTTGCCTCGGCAAGAGCGGTACCGAGCCACGAGGGAGAGCACTCTCCTCGAAGATCTCCGGGAGTGGAAAATGCGAATAGCCAAACGGCTACAGCATGGACAATCGTCTCTCTCTCTCTCTCTCTCTCTCTCTAGAGGGTATCGTTTGCATCATCTAGATGAATATTAAAATCACCTACAAGCAGCACTTTATCATTTACATTTACATTTGCGGCATTTAGCAGACGCCCTTATCCAGAGCGACATACAAAAGCGATTTGATTCATTAGCAATGAATAAATCTACACTGGTATGCCAGATTACCAACTTAATATAAATATAACTCTTGAATTCTACAAAGTAAACTTGGAAAGTGCTAATTTAAGTGTTTCAGGAAGAGGTAGGTCTTCAATCGTCGCTTGAAGATAGTCAGGGACTCCGCTGTATGGACATCTAGGGGAAGTTCATTCCACCACCTCGGTGCCAGAACAGAGAAAAGCCTTGAAGTATACTTACCTCTCATTCTGAGAGAAGGTGGTACTAGTGGAGCAGTGCTGGAGGATCTCAGACAGCGTGGCGCAGTGCGAGATGTGATGAGGTCTCTGAGGTAAGATATCGCTGGTCCATTTTTGGCCTTGTAGGCAATCATCAGTGTTTTGAATCTGATATGTGCAGCTACTGGAAGCCAGTGAAGGGAGCGCAGCAGTGGGTGGTGTGGGAGAACTTGGGCAGATTGAACACAAGTCATGTAGCTGTGTTTTGGATCATTTGCAGTGGACGAATAGCGTTCAGGGGAAGACCTGCCAGCAGAGAGTTGCAGTAGTCGAGTCTTGAAATGACAAGAAGCTGAACAAGCACCTGGGCAGCCTGTGTGGACAGAAATGGTCAAATCCTTCGGATGTTGTAGAGAAGAAATCGACAGGAGCGAGCAACATTAGTGACATGTGGGAAGAAGGACAGTTCATTGTCCATAGTTACTCCAAGGTTACGAGCAGTGGCTGTAAGGGAGAGCAGAGAGTCATGAAGTGTTATTTGGAGATCTTGACCTGGAGATTATCAAAATTGATCAAGAGGTGTGAAAGAAAACGAGCAAACTCTTGATCAATTAGGGCCCTGGGGGTCTGTACACGGTGGCCAGAGTGAGAGATAGTAGGGGTTTTCTATGTATGTCTGAAAGTACAACTTTAAGAACGAGCACTTCAAATGATTTAAACCTGAATCCTAATATCTGACAAACATTAAGAAGGCCAATATAAATGGTGGCTACACCACCCCCATGACCAGTCTGATGTTGCTCATGCTTATAAACATATCCTGACAGAGTAGACTCGTTTAGACTCATATAATAATCTTGTTTAATCCAGGTCTCAGTGAGACAGAGTGCATTGAGATTATTATCTGTGATCATCTCATTTACAATGAGTGCTTTGGGTGCAAGTGATCTAATGTTTAAAAGACCAAACTTTAGAGCTTTTTTGTGCTTTTGGATCTGGCATTTTTTAGTTTATTTGCAATAAGATTATTTCTGGATCTTGTGTATTTATTTCTTGGTTTTACCACACGAGGAATAGATACAGTTTCTATAAATTGGACTGTGTGTGTAACTTTTTGGTTTGTTGTATAAATGTCATAGATGTAACTTGCATGATGTTTTACCAGCCAGATGGTGTGACTCATCCTAGAGATGTTGTCTGATAGCACTGCTGCTCCAACTCTGCTGGGGTGCAGGCCATCAGAGCGGAAGAACCTCGGACGCTCCAAAAAAAATTCCAATTATCAACAAAGAGAAGTTTGTGCTCTCGACACCATGACTGTAACCATTTATTTAGTGCAAAAAGTCTACTAAACTTATAATTCCTCGCTGGTAAGTGGGAAGAGGTCCTGACACTATGATCCTCGATGTGGGCAATGTGCTGCGTACCGTCTCCACCAGGATCCTGAAATCCATCTTCAAGATCTCCGTTTGCCTTGGCCTGGTGTCATTCGCTCCGGCATGGAGAACAACAGAAGTTTTTCAAAGTTCTCGTTCAGATTCGCAGGAACCTGCGCAACGACATCGAGAACACGAGCACCAGGAAAACAGCAAGTGTGCACCTTACCTTTGACTCCAGTAGCGTGGAAATGCCGGACGATGGAATCTCCAAGAACTACGGTTCCGTCTCACCGAGAGGGGCGAAGCGGTTCTCAGTTGAGATCTCGAAGGCCGGTGGTGATGGCGGGGGAGATGTGCGCAACCGGGGCTTGGCTCACGTCTTCCACTTCTGCAGCATCCAGGGTCTGTGGTGCACCGGTGCTGGAGTGAACAATACCTGGGCGGGTCGCATTGTAGGTGCGCTGGGCCTGGGCAGGGAGACACGTGGAGTTGAGGTGCTGGGAGCATTAGGTTTAACCAGAGAATTTACATGGGATGAGTAAGCGTGAGCCTGGGATGTTTCAAGCGCCGCTTTCCGCTCTCACAGCTGGGCATGCTTTACATGTAGGTCATGAATCTGTTTCTCCAAAGCCTCCAGCTCCAACTCCACTGTTTGCACCTCAAACGAGTCCTTACCTGTGCTCAAAGGCAGACACACTACTGACATAGTGCTTATAATAGCGAATAGAGTTAAGATAAAGTGTGAGGCAATGAATTTAGTCAACACTAGCGGTAGTCGAGTTAACGAGCTATAGGCACAAGTCAGGTAGACAAAAAACATTTCAGGATTATTTAAGGAGGAAAAAAACTCCCACTGCTACTACAAAGCTGCACTGAGGTCGAGCAAAACAAGACAAAACCCTGATCAGAGTCTAATAACAGTCATTTACCACCTTAACCAGCGCCATCTCTGTGCTATGATGAGGCCAAAATCCTGACTGATACATTTCATTAATGTTATTCCTCAGTAGATGTTTGTAAATGTGAAGTTCAGGTTTCTTAATTAGGGGGTTGATAACTGCAGTTTGAAGGATTTAGGTACAAAACCAGTGCTAATGGAAGAGTTTATTATTTTAAAACAGGTTCAATTACCTCTGGAATGATCTGTTTGAGGAAACTTGTGAGAGATTAAGAATGCAGATAGATGTTCCTCCCTAGTTACCCGATTTGGACTGTTTTTTGGTTTAACGCTATGGGAACGAGTGTCCAATCACGCCACACTGACCAGACCCTGCCAAAGAGTGAGGGCCTCGGCACCAGCACGTGGGACAGAGGAGCCCGGGTGGCTCTGAGGTCGAGGCCATAGAACCTGACAAAGGCCAGCGGGTGGACCAACCCGCAGCGCCACAGACGCCCCGGAGTGACACTCATGTGCACCCGGCCGCAGAGGCCGCCACACTCCGGCGGGCGAGCCGCGGACTCGCAGCCGAACAACTGCACCAACCACCCCAAGGACTCGTCCTGTGGAGATAAGCACCCAGTGCTCGCACTGGACACAGCCGGTCTCGTAACCCCTGGTCGGGGCTATAACAGAGGAGGGCAGAATGCCTGTAACACGACACATCGTGTGGGAGCACCTGGCCCCGTGTAAGAACACTCTGGGCATGCCAGGGGGCAACTCCAGGTGGGACGAGGCAACTGCCAAGTCCCAGACAGGCACTCCAGTCGTGTCCCGGGCCACAGCCTCCGGGCGCCGCGGAGGAAACGTGTCACCAATGGGACCTACCCAGCGAACACGGAAACCCTCAGGGTCGAAGGGGTTAACCCAGCGGCAAACTGTACCTGCAAAACACCAGAACTGAACCGACCGGCAGTCATCTGGGTCCAAGTCATGGTGCTCACACCGTGACGCGAACAGTCGCCATCGTGCGGCATACAACCTCCTCATGGAGGGAGCTCTGGAGTGGAGAGGGGCCTCTACTACCTCGGTAGAGAGAACAGCCGCTACAAACCGTGTCCCCTCAGGGGCCACAGGCTCCACAACACCGGGCAGGGGTGAACCAGGGTTCCGCCCGCCAACCAGGTGCTACCCGGAGGAGACAGACTCCCTACCGGCAAAACTTTCCCAGAACTCCCGAGAGCAGCGCAATCGGGAAAGGCGACAGGCGTAGCCTCGCCAAGACCGCCCCACGGCAGCCACTGTCTCGACAGGGCGTCTGCTCAGGCATCCAACCGTCCCGGTATGTAACCGGCTCTAAATGAGAGGAGTTCGTCCCGGGACCACAAGAGGACCCCCTGCGCCCGTTGCTCGCAAGGGCGAGACCGGAGGTCCCCCCGGTGGACGATGTACGAGACCACCGCAGCATTGTCCGAGCGGACCAACACATAGCGATCTCTAAGGACTGGGAGAAAGAGTTGTAACCCAACAACACTGCCAGCACCTCCCGGCAACCTATGTGCCACAAGAGACGCGGGCCGCTCCACAGACCCTGAGAGGAGTGGCCACTCATGACCGCTCCCCACCCCGTGATGGGCGCCCGTCGTTAGCGTTACGCGACGACAAGGAGTCCCTAAAACGGGGCCTCGGGACAGAACGTAAGGTTCTACCATGCAACCAAGGCTCGTGGGCACACCGTAAGACCTTGATGTGATGACACAGACTCCCTCAGGGGGAGAACCTACTGCCCCGGAGCCACCACTGGAGGGGCCACATGCGGACACTGCCGACATGAGACCCAGCAGCCTCTGGAACTGCCTCACAGTGACCAGGCGGCCTGCCCCTACCCTCCTGACTGCAGTGAGGATGACTACAAACCGGGCGGGAGACAACCGTGCCCGCAACTCGCCGAGTCCCACACCACGCCGAGAAAGTGGCCCTCCGCTGGGAAAGTACACACAACCCGCGCCCCAGTCCGAACCCCAGTACCTTCATGCAGGCGGGAACAGCACCTCAATGCCAAACCGCCAGGTGGTCTAACGAGCCACCATCAACCAATCGTTGATATAATACAGAACGCGGATGCCCTGAAGCCGCAGCGGGGTCAGTGCTGCGTTCACGCACTCTGTGAAGGCACGGGGTGAGGGCGCTAGGCCGCACGGAAGGACCGATATTGGTAAGCTTCGCCCCGAAAGCAACTTCAGGAACCTCCCGTGCGCGGTGAAGGACGGCTGCATGGGAGCATGCAACCTCCAGATCTAGCGATGACAAATCAGTCCTTGACATGACCTGAGACACGACCTCTAAACGAGAAACCTGAACCCGAGCCCCAAAAAGTGAGTGGTTCAAGTAGCAGAGATCCAGAATGGGACGCAACCCACCGTCCTTCTTCGGAACAACGAAGCACGGGCCGTAGCAGCCTGACTCGCAAACTGAGAGGGGAACCACCTCGATGGCCCCTTTCCCCAGGAGTGTGCGCACTCCCTGTTCCAGGACCAGGGCCTGCACGGGTCCCGCCAGGGACCGTGCAGGGCTGGCCCCGACCCACTCAGAGCGGCTGGGCGGTGCTCTGCAGCCGACCACACCCCTGAGAGGTGGCGGAACCCCCTGTCCGCAGCGATCACGCGGGCGGAATACGGGGAGCAAACCGCTGGAGAAGCTGCGCCCTGAACACGACCCGTGGCAGGGCTAACAGACAGTCCTCCTGAACCCAAGCGGCAGGAGCAGCGTACTGCGGCCGTTGAAGCCTCCTGAGGCGGCGGAACCCCGTCCGCAGCGATCATACGGGCGGAATACTGGGAGCAAACCGCTGGAGAAGCTGCGCCTGAACACGACCCGTGGCAGGGCTAACAGACAGTCCTCCTGAACCCAAGCGGCAGGAGCAGCGTACTGCGGCCGTTGAAGCCTCCTGAGAGGCGGCGGAACCCCCCGTCCGCAGCGATCATACGGGCGGAATACTGGGAGCAAACCGCTGGAGAAGCTGCGCCCTGAACACGACCCGTGGCAGGGCCAACAGACAGACATCCTGAACCCGAGCGGCGGGAGCAGCGTGCTGCGGCCGTGAAGCCCCTGAGGCGGCGGATGACACCCATCCGCAACGAACTGTCGAGGAAATAAGGGAGTTAACCGCTAGAGGAGGCAGCGTCCCGAACACCCTGTGGCAGGGCCGACAGACCGGCCTCGGCGGTGCCAGGAGGGACGAGCACCGTAGCATGAGGTGCGCACCGCCTCCAAAATGCAAGCCATCAGGCCTACGCACCATAGCCCGTTCACCAGGCGGGGCGACCTCAGGCCGTCCAGCCCCTCCTCGGGCCTAGAGAGTCGCCAGGGGCCCCTAGGACCGCCCAGCGAGTCGGGTGGCAACACTCTCACCGGGCCATCTCGCTGTGCCTGGGCGTACCAGGCGCGGCTGCCGCTGAGCAGCTCCATCGAGCAGCGAGGCACTACCACTGAAACGCCACCGCGCCTCCTGAACCCGCCAGCAATCACCCTTACCCACAGCGTCACCAGGTCAGGCCAGGAGGGACACCATGACGCCAGAAGGAAGCTCGCATCATCCCCATAGCAGGCCAGCCTGGTATGCCTGCAACACACTCATCGTGGAAGCAACCTGTAGCCTGACCTGCCGCGCAGCGCCACCCACCAGAGCCAAGCGGCGCTCAGAGGCAAACCGATAGCCGTCACAGACGCAACACTCGGGAGAGATAGCTAGCTAGCATCTCCACCACAGCGGCAACGTCCGTAGCCGCGCCACGCAGATCCAATAACATTCGCGCACAGCGAAAGAACATCGGAAAAGCATGCGCGTCCACGGGCCTCCCAGGACCCAGACACCTCGGTGCGCAGATCAGGGGAGGCGCTGAGGCTGTGACACAGTGCAGGAAACGCACAACCAGCTCACTGGCGCGCTGCTCCGCCACACGACCGCCAAGCTAATCCAGCTCGGACCGGCCCGTGCCACGACCACAAGGAGCTCCATATACAGCACAGGCTGTGAGGAGTCCGCAGGCTCGCCAGCATCCACCAGCTCAACCTCCTCGGAGAGAGAGACATGTAATGCTGCGCCGCCCGCACCGGGAGAAGAAGCAGCCGCCAGGCATGCTTCCCCTAATTTCCCGAAATTTCATCCACCTCGGAGGAAGAAATACAGAGCACCGCGTCACACACACCGGGAAAAGAACCGATACCAAACGAGCGCTCTCCCCGGGGAACGGGAGCTCGGCTAGCAGCCGGGAGCGCATAGCCACACGGCTAAAGCTAACAGCCGATACCATCGAGAGCCAAAGCCTCGAGGGAGAGCGCCACCTCGAGAGCGCTCTCTGAAATTCTCCACCTCGGAGGAAGAATACGGAGCACCGCGAACGCACCGGGAAGAACCGTCACCAAACGAGCGCAATCCCGGGGCAGGAGCTCGGCTAGCAGCCGGGAGCGCATAGCCACACGGCTAAATGCTAACAGCCGATACCATCGAGAGCCAAAGCCGCGAGGAAGAGCGCTCACCTCGGAGAGCGCTCCCCGAAAATTCACCCACCTCGGAGGAAGAATACGGAGCACCGCGTCACACGCACCGGAGAATGAACCGCCAAACGAGCGTAATCCCGGGAACGGGAGCTCGCCTCGCAGCCGGGGCGCATAGCCGCACGGCTAAATGCTAACAACCGATACCCTCGAGAGCCGACTAAGCACGCTCTAAGCTAAGCAAACAACACATCGGCTGCGTGTCACCCCGAAATGAATCGGGCAAGCAGGAGACACGCAGACAGAATTTTGCCTGCATATAAGCTCATGACTGCACAGATAACACACTCAAAGCGCTTACCTGAACTAGCAGAAGCTAATGTCGCTACCACCGCACAGCCATCTTGTAGCTTCCTGGTTTACGTGGCGTCGCCTGTCTATGACGCCACGGCTTGCCTATTGGCTAGATTTCACACGTGGTTCAGAGCGTGGTCACGCAGGGCGTTCCCATAGCGTTTCGACGCAGCTCGAGTTCCTGAAGGGGAACTACGGTTCCGTCTCACCGAGAGGGGCGAAGCGGTTCTCAGTTGAGATCTCGAAGGCCGGTGGTGATGGCGGGGAGATGTGCGCAACGGGGCTTGGCTCACGTCTTCCACTTCTGCAGCATCCAGGGTCTGTGGTGCACCGGTGCTGGAGTGAACAATACCTGGGCGGGTCGCATTGTAGGTGCGCTGGGCCTGGGCAGGGAGACACGTGGAGTTGAGGTGCTGGGAGCATTAGGTTTAACCAGAGAATTTACATGGGATGAGTAAGCGTGAGCCTGGGATGTTTCAAGCGCCGCTTTCGCTCTCACAGCTGGGCATGCTTTACATGTAGGTCATGAATCTGTTTCTCCAAAGCCTCCAGCTCCAACTCCACTGTTTGCACCTCAAACGAGTCCTTACCTGTGCTCAAAGGCAGACACACTACTGACATAGTGCTTATAATAGCGAATAGAGTTAAGATAAAGTGTGAGGCAATGAATTTAGTCAACACTAGCGGTAGTCGAGTTAACGAGCTATAGGCACAAGTCAGGTAGACAAAAAACATTTCAGGATTATTTAAGGAGGAAAAAAACTCCCACTGCTACTACAAAAGCTGCACTGAGGTCGAGCAAAACGAGACAAAACCCTGATCAGAGTCTAATAACAGTCATTTACCACCTTA
>NC_060900.1:29386165-29418665 GCF_014805685.1 Silurus meridionalis
ATAGGCCTACCCCAAATCATGCCATAACTACCATAGGCTTACCCCAATCCATGCAGTAACTAAAATGGGCCTACCCCAAACATTGCATTAACTACCACAGGCCTACCCCAAACCATGCAGTAACTGCCATGGGCCTACCCCAAACCATGCAGTAAATACCACGGGCCTACCCCAAACCACGCAGTAACTACCATGGGCCTACCACAAACACTGCAGTAACTACCACCGGCCTACCCCAAACCATGCAGTAACTACCACGGGCTTACCCCAAACAATGCAGTTACTACCACGGGCCTACCCCAAACTATGCAGTAACTACCATGGGCCTACCCCAAACCACGCAGTAACTACCATAGGCCTACCCTGTACACCCCAAACCCAGTCTCTGTTTAGGCCATGCTCCTTCTACAGGTAAACTATGCTTTATCTGTAAACACAATCCAGTTACAGAAACAACACACCTAAATACACTTAATTTGGTCTCCAGGTGTATCATTGCAATGGGCTTGGATAAAAAACCCACTCCACCAAAGAGGATAAGAAATGACCCACTTACCTCCAAATCCTGGGGAAAGGAAGAAGAGGAAAAACACTTGCAGTCTGAATCCAGCCAATCACACGAAACTGAGACCAAGAAAAACACCAACCAGGAGCACAAACACAAAAACGGTATGCTAGTGTACAAATAACCTTCGATTAAGTTCAAAATATAAATAATTTCACAAACTTGAGAGCTATAATCAAACATCAGACAGCTAAAGATCAGACAAACATCATTTGCTTTTTTTTAAATCTTCAGCTGTTTAGTTCCAATGAGCCTACACTCATGTCCAAGTCACATTATTCCTGATTCTAATGTTTGATGTGAGGAGATTAGACATTGTGCTGCTGCCATGTGATTGGCTGTTGGATATTTGATGAATGAACAGCCGTATATATATTCTTAATAAAGCTGCAGCTGCCGTTGTGTGTTAGGTTATGAGGAAGACTTTGAAGCTGATGATGAAGGTCCCATAGATGATGGAGTGTATGAGGGAAATGAAACATCTCCGTTATTTAGCAGAGAAGAGGAGGATGGGAGAAGAAAGGATGAAAACGGAACTGATGATTTGAAGTTTGACAGTCAGTTGTTATGTTTTAACATTTATTTAATGAAATGTAACTCATTTATAAACCTTGTGTTTGTATTCAGAGTTCTGTTCACTTTTCATTTCTTTTCCATTAAAAGTGACAGGATCATCATCCGTCTCCTCTGGTCTGTCCAGCAGCTCATCTAGCAGTGAAGTAGATGAGGATGAGATTGCGATTAATGAAGCACAGAAAGAGGAGGTGAAGGTGATGTTTCAGAGATGCACAGTTACATTAAACCTCGAAAAACATGCAGAGGAGACAAAAATCTTGCAGACCAGCATGTCTCTGCCCAATGAGGAGGAAACCCAAAACCAGGAGGGACAAAGAGAGAAAGAAGATGGAGGGGATGAGAATCCTAGAGAGGAACCTCAAGAAACTGGGGAACCTAGAGCTAAAGCTGGAGAAGCCGAGGAACCCATAGAGGAACTTCAAGAAGCTGAGAAACCCATAGAGAAACTTCAAGAAGCTGAGGAACCCATAAAGAATCTTAGAGAAGCTGAGGAACCAAGAGATGAACTTATAGAAGCTGAGAAAGCCAGAGAGGACCTCAGAGAGGGAACAGCTGGAAATGTGAATAAGTTTGAAGAACAGGGTGAGTATTAGCCTCAGGCTTTCCTGTGTTCTCACTGTGTGGATTTTAATGGCGTGTATGTTCCTTGATGAACGTTGTTGACTAGTTAGCGATTTAGCTGTTAGCCGCTATCTGGCAGGTATTTGCTGAAATATCAGTGATGAACACAAATTACATTGTAGTTTATCAGATGGTCAGGTCCTCCTCGTCACTCAGAGCTTTGATTGTGAGAATAAAGATTCTTTTATGAAACAATGTTCATCAGGAAATCAGATGTTTTATTTTTTTGGATGTCTGTTGTTTTTTTTTTTTTTGCATGTTTAATGATTTGTTTAATGTTTTTTGTTTTTGTGTTAGATTTTTGTGCCAGTATTTTTGGACTTTTACACTCAGAAAATAGAAATAAAATAAATAATCTAAAATTAAAATAGCTAAAATAATACAATGGAATCCACTGATTATTAATTATAGATTTTTGATTGATTTGATGATAATTATTTTTCTGAAATTAAAATACAGTCAATTTTATTATTAAAGACTGAAAATACTGAACTATTTCCATCTCAATCTTCTCCTCTGCTCTGTTCCTTCAGTTTTCTGTGTGATTATATTTTCTTTATATGACTGTTGTTTGGATGTGCACTGATGTTAGATTATTTATGATCTAATGTTTTATTGTTTAAAACTTTAATGTCTAACATTTCTACAATAAAATGAAATCTGACTTAAAAGTTACTTTTTAAAAAGTTTTATTTTATTATAATTTTTATGAATGGTGACATCATCAGCACATGTCTAGTAGACAGATTTAATGTGTTTAAGATTTATAATTAGAATCTGTATGAAGGTGAAAAGTTTCCAGAAGTTTTAAAATTCAAAATGTATAACTATAAACATATTAAAATATAAATGTTTAATTTATTAATAACCTCTCTGGGTTTCTCTGGCTGTATGTTTTGAAGACATAACCGTGATGGCAATCATTTATTATACAGTTATTAATATTCAGATACAGAAAAACGCTGTGGAAAAATAAATAAATATATAATTTCCACATGTAAAAATTAACACAAGGAACTAAGCAGGGAAATGTATATTTTATTATCAGTTGCATGACCTGAGTTTAATATTTACTAATAAACATGAATATTTCAAATAAATGTGAAATTTAATTTTGTGGGTTTTGTTTTATTTATTTATTTATTTATTTATTTATTTATTTATTTATTTATTTATTTATTCTTTTTTTTTTTTTTTTTTTTTGGAGGGGGTCAATTTAGCATAAATCATCTTTTTTTTTCATTGTTGCTTTGTTTGTGATTATGATATAACCTTATCCAGGAGGAATTTAATTTTTTTTATTTGATGGATTTGTGAAATTGAATGAGTTTTATTTATTTTAGAGATAAATTGTCTACTATTGTTTTATATTTTATGTTTGTAAAACCCAAGCCAAGTCTGTGCAGGAGAAGCTAGCAGAAGCCATTTTATCCATGACTGAGTGTGTGTCTGAACCTGAACTGAGTGACAGCACCACTGAGGAGGATGAGATGATGTGGGTCAGGAGCATGAAGAATGGTCCAGGTGACTTCTCTGATTATCTGCAGCTGTGTTCATGGAACGAACCCTTTCACTTTATAAGGATTTCTATAACAAATAAAAATGCTGTAGTAACGAATCAATCGTAAAAATAAATTACATTCCTGCTGCTGGAAGTTAAATAATAGCTGTTATGCTATTAATTATTAACAAATAATCTGTTATGAACTCTAATTTAATGTTTGTTTCAGGATCTGAGCCTGATAGTAACGTAGCCCAGCAGTCAGCCGATGAAGAAAATGAAGCTGAACCTCTTCAAGAAGCTGAAAGAAAAGTTGCACACATGGAGGAACCCAAAGAGGAACTTGAAAAGGACACAAATGAAACACCACAACCTGAGGCAAAAACAGAGGAGGAAGAAAATGACACCAAACAAATAGAAGTAAAAACTGAAAACAAAAACAGCAACAATGAAAAGTTACAAGATAAGAACAATGATGATGAGAAGAAGAATAAAGACACAAAATCAGAAGTAAAGCAAAACATAATTGATAATGAAGGACAAACACATGAGGTCACCAATCTCACAAATGAAAAGAATAAATCAAATGAGGAACCTGAACTGATGGAAATGCCAGAATTTGAGGAGCCACCAGGTGGAGAACTTTCAAAATCTGAGGAATCATTTGGGCAAAAACTAGAGAAAGAGGCTACAAGTAAAACTTCAGTAAATGCTGAAGAAACCATGACAACTCCAGTGAAGGAAGAGTTCCTCATGGTAGAAGAGAACACAGAGCTTCAGCCTGAGAACCCTGAGGAAACATCTATGAATTATGACAATGTGGACCAGAATAGTAAAATAGAGAATGTAACTGATGAAGAGAGGAGTGCTGGAGAAGAGGTATCTAAATATAATGCCACAGAGGGGCGTCAGGCTAAAAAAGAAGAAACATTTGATAAAGAATCAAGAAATCTTAAAAATGCAGAGGAGACAGAAAATTATGTTACAACATGTGATGTGAAATATACAGAATTGAAATTAAATGTTTCATCAATAAGTGAGGTGAATGATGAAGATGTGGCAGGTGAGGAGGAGGAATTGGACGAAAGAGTGGGGGATCCTGAGATTGATGGAGTAAGCAAGCAGGGAGAAGATGGAGATGGAGTTAAGACAAACATAAGAAATAAAATGGAAGAGGAGGATGAAAACAAAAAGGAAGAAACCAAGGATCAGGAGTTGACTGAGGACAGATCAGACCAAAAAACTTCCCCTTCATCTGGTCATACATCTGAGGAGAAAGTGGGAGAACGAAAAGAACAAGAAAAAGAACTTACAGCAGAGGAAGATGTTGAGCTAAAACATGAAGAGTTGGCTGAAAGTGAAGGAAAAGAAAAGGTAAATGATATGCATGATGAAGAGGTAAAGGAAACTGAATATTTTCAAGAAAACGAGGTAGAGGATATAGCTGAAAGAGGAGAAGAATTTACTATTATTGCTGGAGCTGATGCAGAGATGCAGAAAACAATGATGGAACAAGAAAATGTTAACTACAAAGAACAGAAAGAAATCTCTAATCTGACTGTTCATGAGGTTGTGCAGGAAACCACAGATGAAGATGAACTACCTAAAGAAAAGTCAGTAGAGATTGAAATAGAAAACAGAGAAAAAATCATTACTCTAGACGAGGAGGAGCTTAAGGAAGTAGTTGGACTAGGGGAAAGTGAGGGAACTTCTGAGACCAATGAAGAAAAAAAAAACCAAGGTGTGACTGAAGAAGAAGGTGTGAAAGAAAAACAGATGAATTTTGACAATGAGATAGAAGAAGAAAAAGAAAGAGAAACACAGTTAGAGAAAACCACTGCAAAAGAAGTTAAAGAAGAAGAAGAAGTGCAGCATAAAGTTGGTGAAGAACAGAATGACAAAAAACACGATGAACAGCAAGAGGCAAGTGAAGAGGTCAAAGACGAGCAGAAAGCTGCGGTGGAGAACATTACACATGTAATATCTGAGGACATTATCAATGTTGCCACTGAGTATAAAGCTTCATCAGATCCTAAATCTCCTGGAAAAGATCTTGCAGATGTCGAGTTAAAACCCAAGAACATGGGTGGTGAAGAAGAGATCAGAGCAATAGATGGAAATAACATTCAGTCATCTATTTATATTAAAAAAGACAAAAGTGTTGAAAATGCTGAAGAAACCAGGAGTGTAGAAGATAGCACTTGTCCTTCAGAAGAATCTCAGCCACTGGAGAAACTTCTGGCTCTCAGAAAAGAGGAGAGAGAAGCTGAACTTATTGTGGCTCCTCAGACAAATCAAGGAGAGCTGGTAAGCAATTGGGTTAACTTTCACCAAGCCTCAAACTATTTTGAGACATTTGTTGAGCCACTGGATGGGATAAAGATCCGGGATGAAGAAAAGGCAGTAAATGCTGAGGTTATGGAAATGAACCAAGAAGATCATGAAAATGTAAATAACATCATGAACATTTCAGCTAAGACATAGCATCATCTGTTACCCTGATCTCAGCTTCTCCATAATTCCTGATCTGCACCAGAACTACAAAACCCCACCTGGAGCTGAGTCAGGAGGAACCATGGTTCCCTTTCAGGAACTTGAGCTGTGTCAACAACACTTTGGGAGCGCTTCTGCATTGTCCATGCATTGAACCACGTGTGGAATCTGTCCACACTTTGCCTCTCCTCCTCCGAAGCACTCCGGAAGTAGAGGAGTGTAGCTGTGACTTGTGCAATTGCCAATCTAGATGGGCAGAAAGCTGCTGATGAGCAGAAAGCCTCTCCATCCAGTAAACTCTACGAGTGCTTTCTGCAGCCTACGTTACAACCTCCACGTCGGGGTCTGTTGTTCTTTCCGAAACTGCACACTGAGCCAGGTCCTGGGTTAAGCCGTATTTAGCCCACATTTTTAGTCATAAATCCGTGTTGTATTCCAACATTATCTGACTGAAAGATCATGATTATGGGTCGGTGCCCTGGGTTGAAGAGCTGCTGGCTAGCTATCTCTCCCCGAGTGTCACATCGTCCCCTGACACTGCCCACCAAGTCCCCACGTAACACGTCGGCAGTGGTGGGTAGGGCTTTCGCCTCAGCAGGTCAAGCGGCTGCATGTCTGCACACCTTGCTGGATGCCCCACTTATGCCGACTGGTCTATTCAGCAACTCGGTGCGCGCAGCCCCAGTAACATCGCAGCACCTCCCGTCATCGGAAGGTTCAGTTACAGAGCGTTGTGTCTGGGCTGAAACCCCGTGAAATGACAGATCTAAGGACTGTCATTTTCAATAAGAGGGCTTTGCACCAAGAAGTCCATTATGGGGACTTTGTCAGGAAAGGGCGTGGTGCACCTTATTACGCGGTGGGACCCAAGCAGGCTCTGGTCATGGAACAAGAAGTAAACACTCTCTTGAGGAAAGAGGCCATTAAGGTGGTCCTTCAATCAGACAGAGAGGCAATGTTCTTCAACGTTAGCTGAACTGCTCACTAAGGAGACTCAGGTTAAAGATGCTGACCCTCAAGCAGGTCATGTCGCAGATTAGATCCGAGGACTGGTTTGTCACAATAGATCTAAAGGATGCATAATTTCATGTATCCATCCTTCCTTCGCACAGGAAGTTCCAGAGTACCAATATCGGGTCCTTCCATTTCGGGTCCTTCCATTCTTGCTCTCTTATCCCGCACCTTCATGAAGCGTGAGACTTCAGGGCATCCGCATACATCGACATGTAAACTATATCGACGATTGGTTGATACTAGCTCAATCAGAGCATTTGGCAGTCCGGCATTGAGATGTCATTTTCACTCACATGAAGGAACTGGTGTTACGGTTGAACGCCAAAAAGAGTGTGCTTTCTCTATTACAGAGAACCACTTATTTAGGCATCATATGGGATTCGACCCTTATGTGTGAGCAGCTGTCTCCTGCCCGCGTTGTGTCCATCCTTTCGGCCGTCAGGAGGATTAGAGAAGGACAGTCACTCACTGTCAAGCAGTTCCAGAGACTGCTGAGGCTTATGTGGTTCCATTTGGCCTCCTGCACATGAGACCCCTTCAGTGGTGGCTCAGGACCTGAGGTTCTCTCGGAGAGGCAATCCCCTCCATACAATCAAGGTTACACGGCGAGCCCTACGTGCCCTAGATGTCTGGAGAGATCCTGGGTTCTGATTTCAGGGCCCTGTGTTGTTAGTTGAGAGTGGCATATATCCCGGGCCGTCTAAATGAAGTAGCAGAACCCCTTTTAAGACAAGAGCCATGGCGGCTCCACCCTCAAGTGGTGGAGCAGATCTGGGAGATTTTGGCAGGGCTAAAGTGGACCTGTTTGGGACCCATGAGATGTCGCACTGTCCCCTCTGGTTCTCCCTTACAACTCCAGCCCCCCTCGGGCTGGACCATTTGGCTCAGGCGTGGCCGAGGCTACACCTGTATGCCTTTCCCCCATCGTGCTGCTTTTAGGAGTTCTGGAGAGAGTTTGCCGGGATGGAGTCTGGTGATTCGGACGTGATTCGGAGCATGGACAACGTGGAAGCGTTCCCAAAGCATTGTTGACGCAGTGTCTCATTCCCTCAGGGAGCCAGCGTTACATATGTAACCTTGAGACGTTTTTTTAGAACTATATGTCCTGCTGCATTTCTCTCATCATCTAAAACATTTATTTATTTATTTATTTATTTATTTATTTATTTATTTATTTATTTATTTATTCATCTGCTTAATTGGCTCAAGTTCACAGTTGACTGCTTGGCTTCTCTGGACATAAATGTGAACAGTAGCAATAAAAATGTTTATTAATTATAATAATTTTGTGTTGTTAGCAAGCATTCAGTATTGGAGCCCAGAGGGGAACGTCGGCGGACATTAAAGAGAACCCCGATTTTTATTAAAACAGATCGATGTAAACTACACATTCGAGTTAATTGATAAAATCGATTTATCGCCCAGCCCTAATTCAGTATAATAACCACACTGTGCTGCCACTTTATCACATGAGCTTTTAAACAAAACCTCTCCATCATCTACACCATCTGCATCAAATCTTCATTTATTATTATTATCATTATTATTATTATTCAAGGGTAGGACTGTGGTGAGACCTGAGATGTTGTATGGATTAGAGACAGTGGCATTGAGTAAAAGACAGGAGGCGGAGCGGGAGGTAGCAGAGCTGAAGATGTTAAGGTTTTCGTTGGGAGTGACGATGATGGACAAGATTAGAAATGAGTTTATTAGAGGGACAGCCCATGTAGGATGTTTTGGTGACAAGGTGAGAGAGCCGAGATTGAGATGGTTTGGACATGTGCAGAGGAGAGACATGGGGTATATCAGTAGGAGAGAAAGTAGAAGAAGATTATTATTATTCAAGGGAGTTTGTGAATTTATTCATTTAGACTGAAATCAGACACCACTGAATCCTGACTGTATTATTTATACTGTGTCTGACACATACATACACACACACACACACACACACACACACGATAATGCACACTCCTGTGTGTGTTGAATTGGTTAAGCCTCAACCAAAATAGTGGTCCAAAAAGTGCACATATCCCATTAAACATGTGTGTACTCAACATGTGTGTGTGTGTTTGTGTGTGTGTGTGTGTGTGTGTGTGTGTGTGTGTGTGTCTGTGTTTATTGGTGCATATTGGTGTGTGTGTAAATGGTGATGTGAAACTCCCACTAGTGTAACTACAAGATTTGAATTGAAGTTGACCTTTGACCTGTTTTTCCTCTTGCAGTGTGATTGAGTGACTTGAAAAATAAAAATAAAAAATATTTAGTGTTTAATTTTTATGCATTTATTTTAATATTAACACAAAAACAATTTTATTCAATTAAAATTACACACACATTGGTGTGTGTGTGTGTGTGTTAGTTGGCGTCCTCAAGACTGGTGTTGCTGCTGGAGTGAAACCTCATAGTGCTCAAGGGATCCGATACATAACCTGCAACAGATAACATACAGGCTGTTACACACACACACACACGAATGCATGCACACACACACACACACACACACACACACACACACACACCATTTCTGTCAATTGGGAACTGCATGTTTCTCCTTAGCTCATCCAGAGACAGACCCTGAGAGGAACGGCGTCCAGAACTGCTGATAAACAACAAGAATTAACAACACACACACACACACACACACACACACACACACACACACACACACACACACACACACTTAAATCATACTGTTACATATATTATAATGTAAAAGGCTCTGACTCACCACCAGGGGAAGACAGAATGCAGACATGCTGTAATTACTGCTAATGGCTTCATCTGCAGCTCAACACCTGATTATAGTCTCAAACACTTACACTTCATGCCAGATTACTGAGTGTTTACTTCAGAAAATATCACCCCTGTTTTATTCGGTCTACAGGCTCCTAATTAAACCCCACACTACAGTATCTGAGTGAACTTTTGTTTAAATATGACCCGCCACACCTACTTCGATCAAAAGGTGCAGTTGTAAGTTGCTTTAAAAGTATACCAAAATGCTATAAATTTAAAAGTAAGGAATGAGGTAAAATAATGAGGTAAATACTGAGTTAAGTAAATACTAAGGTACATATTGACTAAAAAAAGACATTAAAGTAAGTACTGAGATTAATACTAAGATAAAGAAAATTGGTAAATAGTGACGAATATACTGAGTTAAAGACAGGCAAATTATAATAAATGCTGAGGTAAGTAATGAAGTAAGTACTAAGGTAAATACAGTGTAAAATACTGATGAACATACTAAAATAAATACTGAGTAAAATAGATAAATACTGCGGTAAGTACTGAGATAACTACCGAGGTTAATAATGAGGTAAAAATTTAATGAATACTGAGATAAGTGATAAGATATAAGTTAGTGAAGTTAAGGTAAATGATGAGATTAATACTGAGGTATGTACTCAGGTAAGTACATATCTTGACTGGAACCCTTTATGGCGGTGCAGCGGCCTTTCTAGATCCAAAATCATGCCCTTTTTTAGCCCAATTTTTCCAAGTAAATGGACACCGAAGACAGCTGTGTTCATGTATACAAATCTGCATGATGATGTACTCAATAACCTTTGCAACCTCAGCTTGCTGCGAGCTCGGCTACAAAGACCAGGCCCCCAGTCCTCGATGCTAATGGCTGGGAGAGGGAACGTCGGTGCTAGGCCATAGGCTAACCCTAGCCATTCACCTCTCCCGTTCATTCTACTTTCAAACGTTTACTCCCTGGACAAACGGACTACACGGCAAGAGTTTAGAGACTTTGTTCTCACAGAGACGTGGCTCATCGGCAAAGTTCTATATGCTACCATTCAGCTAGATGGACTACCTGCGTTTTGTGCCGACAGAAATGCAGCTCTGTGTGGTACTTGTGGTGCTGGCCTGTGTATTTTTATCAATACAGAATAGTGCAAGTAGCTTGTCTCCAGCTGAGTAGGGTAGACCAAGATGGCAGCATGTGCACAACGCAAGGCCCAACGTCTCTACAGATTTTGCGATTCGGTAGTAATTTGTCCACTATCTGCAAGTTTATTTACTCAGAACAGGCTTGCACATATCTCATACAGCCGACAAACATTGTTAGACATCGGTCACAACTACAGAGAGGGGCTTTCAACGAACTTTGAACTCCTTTGGGGACACAGCAGACCGCTGATCCAGCTCGGCGGACAGGACGGCAGAGGACTCTAGGTAAGAGCAGAGGTGGAGGTCTGTGCATTTATGTTAACAAGCCATTATGCACAGAATCTACTGTTACTAAAAGTCATTACTCTGTTTATTTAGAGTATTTGATGATTAAGTGCAGACCCTTTTATTTACCAAGAGAATTCTCAGCCATTGTTGTTACTGCGGTGTACATTCCTCCGGATACTAACGCTAAACTAGCTATTGAGGAACTGCATGCAGCTATTAGCAAACAACAGTCTGCACATCCCGAAAGAGCTATCATTTTTGCTGGAGATTTAAACCACTCCAATCTGTTCTACCAAAATTTCACCATAATGTCTCCTGCCCTACCAGAGGGGACAAAACAATGGATCAGGTATACACAAACATACCTGGGGCATACACGGCCATTCCCCTCCCCTACTTGGGTCAGTCTGATCACCTCTCTTTGTTCATGCTACGCAAATACACACCACTGATCAAACGGGTGAAACAAGCTGTGAGGACAGTAAAGATATGGCCCAAGGGAGCCATTTCTTCTCTACAGCAAAAGTTTCAGGGTACTGACTGGAACATGTTTGACTCACAGGCTACACTGGACTCTCACACAGACATGGACATTTACACATCATCTGTTTTGGACCATATCAACATGTGCATTGACAATGTCACTACCATTAAACACGTAAAATGCTTTCCCAATCAGCCGTGGATGAACTCTGAAGTCCGTCTTCTGTTGAAAGCAAGAGATGCTGTTTTTAAATCTGCCAGTGCAGAGGACTATAACAGAGCCAGGGACAACATAAAAAAGAGGCATCAGGAGAGCCAAGCTTGCATTCAAACTTAACATAGAGGATTACTGCCACAACTCTGACCCCAGACGCATGTGGAAAGGCATCCTGACCATCACAGACTACAAACAAACAGCTCAATCCTAACCAACCAGCAGTGCCTTCCAACCAGACGAACTCAATTACTTTTTTGCTCATTTCAATCAAGGCCTAGGACATTTCTACTGCTCACAGTTCACTTTCACTCTCAACAACAGATGTCTATTCAGCTTTTGGCAGAGTGGATGCATGCAAGGCAGCTGGCCTGGACGGCATACTGGGACATGTTCTCAGAGCATGCGCTGGACAACTGGCACAGGTTTTTACTGACATTTTCAACCTGTCCCTGGTCGCCACGGTTTCTACATGCCTAAAGACCACAACCATCATACCAGTGCCTAAGCACTCAGCTCCCGAATGACTGAAGGACTTTCGCCCAGTTGCACTCACCCCTATCGCTATGAAGTGCTTTGAGAAACTGGTCCTGAATCACCTCACTGTGGGCCTACCACCTACACTGGACCCACAACAGTTTGCCTATTGCCCAAACAGATCGACAGAGGATGCAGTGTCCACAGCTCTTCATTCAGCCCTCACCCACCTGGATAAAAGCAACACCTACATTAGAATGCTGTTCATTGACTTTAGCTCTGCATTCAATACAGTCCTCCCCACTGTACTGATCACTGCACCTCCACTTGCAGATGGATTCTGGACTTTCTCAACAACAGATCTCAATCTGTTAGGTTGGGCAACCAGGTATCCTCAACCCTCATTCTGAAAACTCGCATCCCATAAGGCTGTGTTCTGAGCTCACTACTCTACTCCTTGTTCACCCACGACTGTGCTCCTCTGCATAACTCCAACATCTTCATCAAGTATGCAGATGACACCACCGTGGTCTGCCAGATCAGCAAAAATGACGAAACGGCCTATAGGGAAGAGATCCGAAGCCTGACAGCATGGTGTGCCACCAATAACTTGACCCTCACTGCCTCGAAGACTAAAGAGCTCATTGTGGACTTTCATAAATCCAACAGCAGGAGACATGACATTTCCCAGTCAACATCAATAGAACTAATGTAGAGCGAGTCTCCAGCTTTAAGTTCCTGGGAGTTCACATCTCTGAGAATCTGTCCTGGCACCAGAACACTTCAGCTCTGGTTAGGAAAGCACAACAATGACTGTACATCTTGAGGAGTCTCAAGAAAGCTCATCTGTCCCTAGGGATTTTAACGAGTTTCTACCGATGCATCGAGAGCATCCTGCCCAACTCAATCACTGTGGAGGCTCCACTGTGTGTGAACCCAAAGCCCTGCAAAGGGTGGTCGAAACCGCCCGATGCATCACTAGCACCCAACTACCTGCCATTAAACACATTTACCATAGCAGATGTCTGCACAACATTATCTAGGACTCTTCACATCCCATTCACAAACTGTTAGATCACTGTATAGACACTGTATATAACTTCTGTACAATTATACATACATAGTATATCTTTTATACCCCTCATTCTCCACACATATTGTGCTTTAAATGGAGAGCTATCCAGGTTAATGCTAGTGAACTATGGCGTGCCACAAGGTTCAGTTCTAGGACCCCTGCTCTTCACAATATACATGCTTCCCTTAGGAAATATTATTAGAAGGCATGGAATTAGCTTCCATTGTTATGCTGATGATACTCAGCTATATATCTCATCTAAACCAGGCGATACAGCTCAATTAACTCGGATAACTGAGTGTGTTAAGGAAATAAGAGACTGGATGACCCATAACTTTCTACTTTTAAATTCTGATAAGACAGAGATTTTGCTCATCGGCCCAAAAACTAGTATACAGAAGCACCAGCATCTCAACCTGCATTTGGACGGATGCTCTGTAACCACTAGTTCAACAGTAAAAGATCTGGGAGTTATTTTAGAGCAACTTATCTTTTAAAAATCATATTAACCAAGTTACAAAAACAGCCTTCTTTCACCTTAGAAATATTTCTAAGCTAAGAAATATGTTGTCTATATCCGATGCAGAGAAGCTCGTCCATGCGTTTATGACCTCCAGAATAGACTACTGTAATGCGTTACTAGGTGGATGTCCTGCATCATTAATAAACAAGCTTCAGTTCCCCTTCAGGAACTCGAGCTGCGTCGAAACGCTATGGGAACGCCCCTGCGTGACCACGCTCTGAACCACGTGTGAAATCTAGCCAATAGGCAAGCCGTGACGTCATAGACAGGCGACGTCGCGTAAACCAGGAAGCTACAAGATGGCTGTGCGGTGGTAGCGACATTAGCTTCTGCTCGTTCAGGTAAGCGCTTTGAGTGTGTTATCTGTGCAGTCATGAGCTTATATGCAGGCAAAATTCCGTCTGCGTGTCTCCTGCTTGCCCCGATTCATTTCGGGGGGGTGACACGCAGCCGATGTGTTGTTTGCTTAGCTTAGGAGCGTGCTTAGTCGGCTCGAGGGTATCGGTTGTTAGCATTTAGCCGTGTGGCTATGCGCTCCGGCTGCGAGGCGAGCTCCGTTCCCGGGATTGCGCTCGTTTGAAACGGTTCTTCCCGTGCGTTCGCGGTGCTCCGTATTCTTCCTCCGAGGTGGGTGAATTTCGGGGAGCGCTCTCCGAGGTGAGCGCTCTTCCTCGCGGCTTGGCTCTCGATGGTATCGGCTGTTAGCATTTAGCCGTGTGGCTATGCGCTCCCGGCTGCTAGCCGAGCTCCCGTTCCCTGGGGATTGCGCTTGTTTGGTAACGGTTCTTCCCCCGGTGCGTTCGCGGTGCTCCGTATTCTTCCTCCGAGGTGGGTGAATTTCGGGGAGCGCTCTCCGAGGTGAGCGCTCTTCCTCGCGGCTTGGCTCTCGATGGTATCGGCTGTTAGCATTTAGCCGTGTGGCTATGCGCTCCGGCTGCTAGCCGAGCTCCCGTTCCCTGGGGATTGCGCTTGTTTGGTAACGGTTCTTCCCCCGGTGCGTTCGCGGTGCTCCGTATTCTTCCTCCGAGGTGGGAGAATTTCAGAGAGCGCTCTCGAGGTAAACGCCTCCTCGAGGCTTTGGCTCGATGGTATCGGCTGTTAGCTTTAGCCGTGTGGCTATGCGCTCGGCTGCTAGCCGAGCTCCCGTTCCCGGGAGGCGCTCGTTTGGTATCGGTTCTTTTCCCGGTGTGTGTGACGCGGTGCTCCGTATTTCTTCCTCCGAGGTGGAATAAATTTCGGGACATTAGGGGAAGCACGCCTGGCGGCTGCTTCTTCTCCCGGTGCGGGCGGCGCAGCATTACATGTCTCTCTCCGAGGAGGTTGAGCTGGTGGATGCTGGCGAGCCTGCGGACTCCTCACAGCCTGTGCTGTATATGGAGCTCCTTGTGGTCGTGGCACGGGCCGGTCCGAGCTGGATTAGCTTGGCCGGTCGTGTGGCGGAGCAGCGCGCCAGTGAGCTGGTTGTGCATTTCCTGCACTGTGTCACAGCCTCAGCGCCTCCCCTGATCTGCGCACCGAGGTGTCTGGGTCCTGGGAGGCCCGTGGACGCCGTGCTTTTCCGATGTTCTTCGCCAGCGCGAATGTTATTGGAGCTGCGTGGCGCGGCTACGGGACGTTGCCGCTTGTGGTAGAGACGCTAGCTAGCTATCTCTCCCCGAGTGTTGCGTCTGTGACGGCTATCGGTTTGCCTACGAAGCGCCGCTTGGCTCTGGTGGGTAGCGCTGCGTGGCAGGTCAGGCTACAGGTTGCTTCCACACGATGAGTGTGTTGCAGGCATACCAGGCTGGCCTGCTATGGGGGATGATGCGAGCTTCCTTCTGAGCGTCATGGTGTCCCTCCTGGCCTGACCTGGTGACGCTGTGGGTAAGGGTGATTGCTGGCGGGTTCAGGAGGCCGTGGTGGCATTTCAGTGGTAGTTCCTCACTGCTCCGATGGGGCTGCTCAGCGGCAGCCGCGCCTGGTACGTCCAGGCACAGCGAGATAGCCCGGTGAGAGTGTTGCCACCCGACTCCGCTGGGCGGTCCTAGGGCCCCTGGCGACTCTCTAAGCCCGAGGAGGGGCTGGACGGCCTGAGGGTCGTCCTCGCCTCTGGTGAACGGGCTGTGGTGCGTAGGCCTGATGGCTTGCATTTTGAGGCGGTGCGCACCTCATGCTACGGTGCTCGCCCTCCCTGGCACCGCCGAGGCCGGTCTGTCGGCCCTGCCACAGGGTGTTCGGACGCTGCCTCCTCTGGCGGTTAACTCCCTTATTTCCGCCGACAGTTCGTTGCGGATGAGAGTCATCCGCCGCCTCAGGGGCTTCACGGCCGCAGTACGCTGCTCCTGCCATTCGGGTTCAGGAGGTCTGTCTGTTAGCCCTGCCACGGGTTGTGTTCAGGCGCAGCTTCCAGCGGTTTGCTCCCGTATTCCGCCCGTATGATCGCTGCGGACGGGGTTCCGCCGCCTCAGGAGGCTTCAACGGCCGCAGTACGCTGCTCCTGCCGCTTGGGTTCAGGAGGACTGTCTGTTAGCCCTGCCACGGGTCGTGTTCAGGCGCAGCTTCTCCAGCGGTTTGCTCCCGTATTCCGCCCGCATGATCGCTGAGGACGGGGTTCCGCCGCCTCAGGAGGTGTGGTCGGCTGCAGAGCACCGCCCAGCCACTCTGAGTGGGTCGGGGCCAGCCCCGAGGGGTTGGTTCTCCTGTGGGGACTTTCTGTCAGTCTTAGGGCTGCCTGAGTCTCTCGGGGTCCTGCGTACTGTGAAGAAGGGTTGCGCGATTCGGTTCGCATCTTCTCCTCCCGGCTCGACGGGTGTGTCCCGCCTGGCGGGACCCGTGCAGGCTCTGGTCCTGGAACAGGAAGTGCGCACACCCTGGGGAAAGGGGCCATCGAGGTGGTTCCCCCTCAGTTTGCGAGTCAGGCTGCTACAGCCCGTGCTTCGTTGTTCAAGAAGGACGGTGGGTTGCGTCCCATTCTGGATCTCTGCTACTTGAACCACTCACTTTTGAGGCTCGGGTTCAGGTTTCTCGTTTAGAGAGGTTGTGTCTCAGGTCAAGTCCAAGGACTGATTTGTCATACGCTAGATCTGGAGGTTGCATGCTCCCATGCAGCCGTCCTTCACCGCGCACGGGAGGTTCCTGAGGTTGCTTTCGGGGCTAAGCTTACCAATATCGGTCCTTCCGTGCGGCCTAGCGCCTCACCCGTGCCTTCACAGAGTGCGTGAGCAGCACTGACCCCGCTGCGGCTTCAGGGCATCCGCGTTCTGTATTATATTAGCGATTGGTTGATGGTGGCTCGTTAGAGCACCTGGCGGTTTGGCATTGAGGTGCTGTTCCCGCCTGCATGAAGGTACTGGGGTTCGGACTGAGACGCCGGGTTGTGTGTACTTTTCCCAGCGCCGAGGGCCATTTTCTCGGCGTGGTGTGGGACTCGGCCGAGTTGCGGGCACGGTTGTCTCCCGCCTGGTTTGTAGTCATCCTCACTGCAGTCAGGAGGGTAGGGGCAGGCCGCCTGGTCACTGTGAGGCAGTTCCAGAGGCTGCTGGGTCTCATGTCGGCAGTGTCCGCATGTGGCCCCTCCAGTGGTGGCTCCGGGGCAGTAGGTTCTCCCCCTGAGGGAGTCTGTGTCGTCGCATCAAGGTCTCACGGTGTGCATGGTAGAACCTTACGTTCTGTTCCGAGGCCCCGTTTTAGGGACTCCTTGTCGTCGCGTAACGCTAACGACGGGCGCTTCCATCACGGGGTGGGGAGCGGTCATGAGTGGCCACTCCGCCCAAGGTCTGTGGAGCGGCCCGCGTCTCTTGTGGCACATAGGTTGCCGGGAGGTGCTGGCAGTGTTGTTGGGGTTACAACACTTCCTCCCAGTCCTTAGAGATCGCTATGTGTTGGTCCGCTCGACAGTGGACAATGCTGCGGTGGTCTCGTACATCGTCCACCGGGGGGACCTCCGGTCTCGCCCTTGCGAGCAACGGGCGCAGGGGGTCCTTTTGTGGTCCCGGGACGAACTCCTCTCATTTAGAGCCGGTCTGAGCAGACGCCCTGTCGAGACAGTGGCTGCCGTGGGACGGTCTTGGCCGAGGCTACACCTGTACGCTTTTCCCCCGATTGCGCTGCTCTCGGGAGTTCTGGGAAAGTTTTGCCGGTAGGGAGTCTGTCTCCTCCGGGTAGCACCTTGTTGGCGGGCGGAACCCTGGTTCACCCCCGCCCGGTGTTGTGGAGCCTGTGGCCCCTGAGGGGTCTCAGTTTGTAGCGGCTGTTCTCTCTACCGAGGTAGTAGAGGCCCCTCTCCACTCTAGAGCTCCCTCCATGAGGAGGTCGTACGCCGCAAGATGGCGACTGTTCGCGTCACGGTGTGAGCACCATGACTTGGACCCAGATGACTGCCCGGTCGGTTCAGTTCTGGTGTTTTTGCAGGTACAGTTTGCCGCAGGGTTAACCCCTTCGACCCTGAGGGTTTCCGTGTTCGCTGGGTAGGTCCCATTGGTGACACGTTTCCTCCGCGGCGCCCGGAGGCTGTGGCCCGGGACACGACTCGGAGTGCCTGTCTGGGACTTGGCAGTTGCCTCGTCCCTCCTGGAGTTGCCCCCTGGCATGCCCAGAGTGTTCTTACATGGGGCCAGGTGCTCCCACACGATGTGTCGTGTTACAGGCATTCTGCCCTCCTCTGTTATCGCCCCCGACCAGGGGTTACGAGACCTGGCTGTGTCCAGTGCGAGCACTGGGTGCTTATCTCCACAGGGCGAGTCCTTGGAGGTGGTTGGTGCAGTTGTTCGGCTGCGAGTCCTGGTCCCCGCCCGATCACGGTCAGGGCTCGCCCCGCCGGAGTGTGGCGGCCTCTGAGTGTCACTCCGGGACGTCACTCCGGGACGTCTGTGACGCTGCGGGTTGGTCCACCCCGCTGACCTTTGTCAGGTTCTATGGCCTCGACCTCAGAGCCACCCGGGCTCCTCTGTCCCTACGTGCTGGTGCGAGGCCCTCACTCTTTGGCAGGGTCTGGTCAGTGTGGCGTGATTGGACACTTGTTCCCATAGCGTTTCGGCGCAGCTCGAGTTCCTGAAGGGGCGTCTCAAGGTTCTGACGTAACCCTAGTTCCCCGAGGGAACGAGACGCCGCGCTCCATGCCACACTCCCTGCATCCCGCGGCGCTTACCTTCTCTCTTTGCAGAAGCTAATGTCGCTACCACCGCACAGCCATCTTGTAGCTTCCTGGTTTACGCGACGTCGCCTGTCTATGACGTCACGGCTTGCCTATTGGCTAGATTTCACACGTGGTTCAGAGCGTGGTCACGCAGGGGCGTTCCCATAGCGTTTCGACGCAGCGTCTCGTTCCCTCGGGGAACTAGGGTTACGTTCGTAACCTTGAGACGTTAGTTCAGAATGCAGCAGTCAGAGTTCTCACAAGGTCAAGAAAATATGATCATAAAACCCCAATCTTATCATCCCTACATTGGCTTCCGGTTAAGTTTCGAATAGACTACAAACTACTGCTACTCACTTATAAAGCACTAAATGGATTGGCTCCCATGTATCTCTCCAGTCTTCTAACATGCTACAATCCGTCACGCTCCCTGAGATCTCAAAACTCTGGACTTCTAGTAGTTCCTAGAAAAGCAAAGTCCACTAAAGGCGGTAGAGCATTTTCACATTTAGCTCCTAAACTGTGGAATAGTCTTCCTGACAGTGTTCAGGGCTCAGACACACTCACCCAGTTTAAGTGCAGATTAAAAACATATAATTTTAGCAAATTCTACACATAACACACATCACATCATAACCTTGTGCTCCAGAACATCTGATCACATGCACATTATCAACTTGTGCTGTTAATATCATGAACAGCAGCTATGCTAATTCCTCTCCACTGCTTCTCTTTCTCTCCCCATCCCGAGGCTTCCTGAGGTTTGGCCAGCTCCAGTCACGTCCCACCTCATGAAGATTATGGACTTTAAAGAAGTAGATGCCAAACTCACAAACATCCTGAACCATCTAGAGATGTACCAGTGCCAATTAGATCCCACTGCATGTGTGGAGTTTAACATTGGATTTCCTGAAGTGTTTAAAGGCTCTGGCGTGGAGAAGCTGATGCTGGATCTGTGATGATCACAGATGTTGAGCTCAGTAGCTCCTACTTTTATACCAAAGACTGTTGAAAGATTATTACTTATAATCTTATACTCCAGTGCTCATGTTAGTTCTCACTCTCCAGTGTTCTGTATTGTTGAAAGATTTATGATCAAACTCTTGATGTCACCCAAATGAGGATGGGTTCCCCTTTTGAGTCTGGTTCCTCTCAAGGTTTCTTCCTCATTACATCTAAGGGAGTTTTTCCTTGCCACAGTCGCCACGGCTGCTCATCAGGGATAAATACACACCATTCACCTTAACTGTTGATTTCTGTAAAGCTGCTTTGAGACAATGTCTGTTGTGAAAAAAGCGCTATACAAATAAACTTGACTTGACTTGACTTGACTTGACTTGACTTTACGTACATCTGCACTATTTTACCAATGTGTATCTTTATATTCTTGTTTATTCAGCTTGCACATTTCTAAAATGCCATAATCTTATAACCACCAAATGTACATCTGCACATTTCTTTTTTAATGCTATAGCCTTAGAACCTTCTCAAGAATGTCCACACATCTCTGCACTGCTATAGCCTTTATATTTATTCACTGTACATATGTTTACATATATATCACAAGCTGTAAATATGCTACATATTTATCTGCACTATTTGCATGATTGCTACTTTTTGCACTTCTGGTTGATGCCAAACTGCATTTTGTTGCTGTGTACCTGTACAATGCAATGACAATAAAGTTGTATCTATTGATTGCTCATCACTGGTGGAGTTTGTTACTGTAAGATGCAGGCCATTTTATTTACCACGGGAATTCAGCACTGTTTTCATTGTTGGAGTGTACATTCCTCCTAACACTAATGGTAAAGAGGCACTGTGTGAACTCGGGCTATTAGCGACCTGCAAAATGTTCACCCCAAATGGATTGTTTATTATCGCCAGAGATTTCAACCATGCGAATCTCAGGACTGTGCTCCCTAAACTCTATCAGCATGTGGACTTTGCAACGAGAGGAGCGAACACGCTGGATCTCGTTTACACAAACATCCCTGGTGCATATCGTGCAGAGCCCCGCCCCCCCATCTCGGCTTATCAGACCACATCTCTGTTCTGGTAATTCCAGCATACAGACCGCTCGTCAGACGCTCTAAACTGGTTCTGAAAAAGGTGAAAACCTGGCCAGCAGGAGCCTCTGCTCTTCAGGACTGTTTTAAGTGCACTGACTAGGACATATTTAGGGAGGCTGCAACCAACGGCGATTCCATCAACTTGGAGGAGTACACATCATCAGTGACCAGCTACATCAGCAAGTGCAAGCTATATGTTGTGTAATGTCGCACCAGGGTTCTCGAGAGTAATGCAGCCATTAGTGCTGCACAAGTCAAGTCACTCTTAGTGTCGGTCTCAAACCCGGATAAATGTGGAGGTTGTGTTATGAAGGACATCCAGCGTAAAACGTGCCAAATCAAATATGCGGATAATGAACCAGAACTTTATATCCCGGCTCGGTCAAGGCCCGGGTTACCAATGACCACCACAGGTATCGTTAGCCAACAGTATACCAGTGGAAATTTGTCTACTGTTGGCCGAAGCAGGAAAAGGAAAGGAGAAAGATGTTTACAGATACAGCAGAAAAAAGAGAAGTGTAGGAGAGTGGAGGTTTGGGTTGGTACTTTAAATGTTGGTACTATGACTGGTAAAGCGAGAGAGGGAGCTGATATGATGGAGAGGAGAAAGGTAGATATGTTGTGTGTTCAGGAGACCAAGTGGAAAGGGAGTAAGACCAGGAACAGTGGAGGTGTTTAAACTGTTCTATCATGGTGTGGATGGAAAGAGAAATAGTGTAGGGGTGATTCTGTAGGAAGAGTACAGTAAGAGTGTAGTGGAGGTGACAAATGTTTTTGCTAGGGTGATGAGCATGAAGCTGAATGTTGAAGGGGTGATTATTAAATGTCATCAGTGCCTATGCTCCACAAGTGGGTTGTGAGATGGAGGAGAAGGAAAAGTTCTGGAGTGAGTTAGATGAAGTGGTGGAGAGTGAACCTCAAATCAAATCAAATCAAATTTCTTAATTCATCACATACACGTACATAAAGGGTACGACATGCAGTGAAATGCTTTTTACGACGGTCCGGCATGAGGGAATAAGATGGGGAATAGAAAAAGAAGGCAGATAAATAAAGTATAAAAAAATATATAAAATAAAATATAAGAATATAAAGATATATTTATGTGAGACAAAAAGAAAAAGATGTATATACAAATAAAATACAGTGGAACAGTAAACAATAAACAATAGACAATTTTTTTGGTGGTTTAGATTGTCCATAGAGTGTCCGTGTGCGGTATGGTGTGGTGTAAAAAGTAATGAACGATTAATGATTGGGGCAGATGTCATTGGGCATGTAGGTGAAGGGAACAGAGGTGATGAGGAGGTGATGGGTAGCTATGGTCTTAAGGAGAGGAAGGTGGATGGGCAGATGGTGGTAGATTTTGCTAAAAGGATGGAAATGGCAGTGGTAAACATTCATTTGAAGAAGAAGTAGGATCATAGGGTGGATTATGTTCTATGTAGGAGATTCAACCTGAAGGAGATTGGAGACTGTAAGGTGTTAGCGGGGGACAGTGTAGCTAGACAGCATCGGATGGTGGTCTGTAGGATGGTTTTGGTGGTGAAGAAGAAGAGGAGGAGAGTAAGGCCTGAAAGAAGAATAAGATGGTGGAAACCGAAGGAGGAAGACTGTAGTGTGAGATTCAGGGAAGAGGTGGGACAGGGTGGGAGAAATTTCGGGGAAGCAATCCTGGTGGCTGCTTCTTCTCCCGGTGCGGGCGGCGCAGCGTTACATGTCTCTCTCTCCGAGGAGGATGAGATGATGGATGCTAGTAAGCCTGTGGACTCCTCAAAGCCTTTGCTGTACGAAGAGCTCTTTGAGGTCGTGACACAGGCCGGTCCGAGCTGGATTTAGCTTGGCTGGTCATGTAGCAGAAGCAGCATGCACCCAGTGAGCTGGATGAGCGTTTCCTGCACCCTGTATCACAGCCTCGGCGCCTTCCCTGACCTGCGCACCGAGGTGTCTGGGTCCTGGGAGGTCCGTGTGCAGCGCGTGTTTTTCCAATGTTTCTCGCTGTGCGCGAATGTTATTGGGACTAAGTAGCGTGGCTACGGGACGATGCCACTGCTGGTAGAGATGCTAGCTAGTTAGCATATATATATATATATATATATATATTCTCTTTAGTAAACTGCTTTTCCTGGTGACGATTTTATTTTTGGTTTTCTCATTTCTTGTTGTTTGCTAATTGCCTGACCTTTGCTTGTCCCAGGTTGTGACTTTGTCAACCGATGTAATTTTGTTTGCCATTTATACTCATAGAACATTCTTACTTAGCACTTTCATCTACATTTTCTATTGTGGCTCTAATATTGTTACAGAGATAAATACTGGCATATGTACTGAGGTAAATAATGATGTAAATACTAATGTAAGTACTGGGGTAAATAATAAGGTAAATACCTACAAAGGTATTGAAAAAAATACTGAGGTAAATAATGAGAGAACTACTAAGGTAAGTATTATTGTAAATACTGAGGTAAGTAATTAGATAAACATTGAGGTAGGCATTGAGGTAAGTAGTGTGGAAATACGGAGGAAATGTTGATATAAGTACTGAAGTAAATACGTATGTAGGTGAGATGTAAGTGGTAAGGTAAATATAGAGGTCAACACTGACATAAGGTAAACTGAGGTAAACATTGAGATAGGTAAATACTGATGTAGGTGTTAAAATAAATACTGCAGTAAATACTGAGGTAAATTCTGAAGTTTTGTACTTGAGTAAAGCTGTCAGGGTGTCTCAGTAGGTAGTGTTGCTGTGTTACAGCTCCAGGGCTCAATTGTGAGCTCATGTTGGTGTCTGAGTGGAGTTTCAAATGTTCTTCTCATGTTCTTTAATGTTGGTTTCCTCTTGGTTCTTAAGTTTCCTTACATCTCCCATAAATATTTAATTTGAATAAAGGTAATAATTTCACGACAGAGTAAACTGCTACTGTATTGAGATGCATATGTTATATATGACGGCCACTAGTGGGCAGTGTAATGCTACCAATAGAGTTAAGTTCTGACTGTGTGTATCACGGGAGCAGTTTATAAACGGAGTTCCGAACATGATACTCAGTGTGTAAGTCTCACCAATACATGGTACCAGGATAAAAGATTAACAATGATGAATTCCATCCGTTCGCCGGACGAATTAAAGTTGACAGGTAATATAAATGAAAACTGGAAAGCTTTCAGGCAAAGTTTTTAACTTTATGCACTCGCTATTGTGTTGGATGGAAATGAACGAAGGAAGATAGCATTGCTGCTAACAGGGGCTGGACGTGGCGCTGGATGTGTATAACACGTTTGTCTTCACGGAAGATGAAAAAGACAAGTATGATGCAGTGATTGAGAAATTTGAGCTATATTGCACACCGAGGAAAATGAGACGTATGAAAGGTATGTCTTCAGAAACAGACTACAAAAAGAGTCAGAATCCATCGAACAGTATGTCACGGATTTAAGATTGAAAAGTCAGTCATGTAATTTCGGAACATTGTGTGACTCCATGATACGTGATCAAATAGTGATTGGAGTACAAGATAAAAGAGTGAGGATGCAATTGTTAAAAGAGACAGACCTTACTGTAGAAAGGGCAATACAAATTTGCCAGGCCTCAGAAAGCGCAAGGGCTCAGCTAAAGACTTTTAGCGAGGAAAAAGAGACAGCAGAAGTGGATGCAGTTCGACGTGCTAAAGACAAAGTAACTTTGAAAAAGAAAATGCAAGGTAAAGAAAGCAAAGGTTGTGGAAAGTGTGGAAATAAACATGCACCGAGAAAATGCCCAGCTTTTGGAAAAGACTGCAGAAATTGTGGAGGAAAAATCACTTGCAAAATGCTGTTATTCAAAGAAGAAAGTACAGCTAGTAGAAAAGAGGAGTGACAAGGAAGATGATGAAGCAACAATCTTTGTAGACTCAATCGAAGAGGAACAAATTACTCTAGGAGAAGAGTGGATAGCCCACATGGAAGTAAAAGGGAAATTACCAGGAAAACACAAAATAAAGCTGAAGGAGAATGCAGAACCGGTCATACATCCGGCAAGAAAGGTGCCAGTAGCATTAAAAGAAAGCCTGCGAGAGAAAATTAAAATTCCAATAAAGGAGGGAATAATCAGAAAAATAGAAGAACCTACAGAATGTGTGAATTCTCTTGTAATAGTAGAAAAACCAGATGGAGATCTAAGACTGTGTATAGATCCAAAGGATTTAAACAAGGCGATCCAACGTGAGCACTACAGACTTCCAACAAAGTCAGACATTACAAGTGCAATGAGTGGAGCATGTTATTTCTCCAAATTGGATGCCTCGTCTGGATTTTATCAGATAGTGCTGGATGTGGAAAGCACAAAATTATGCACCTTCAACACACCGTTTGGAAGGCATTGTTTCTAAAGGTTACCTTTTGGCATCAGCTCAGCACCTGAAGTATTCCACAAAACAGTTCAACAGCTCTTTGATGGAATAGAAGGAGTCAGAGTCTTCATTGATGATGTAGTGATATGGGGCCGCTCAAAAGAAGAGCATGATGAAAGACTTCGCAAGGTCCTGGATCAAGCACAAAGAAAAGGATTAAAGTTAAATAAAAACAAATGCCAGTTCGGAGTAAGAGAAATCACTTACCTGGGAGAAAGACTGTCTGAAGAAGGAATACAACCAGACAAAGAAAAAATCAGAGCAATAGATGAAATGCCAGAGCCAAGAGACAAAAAAGACCTGCAAAGAGCCTTAGGGTTAATAAACTACTTGGGAAAATTTGTTCCAAATCTGTCAGCAAACACAAAGTCATTGAGAAGTTTGTTAGAAACAGACACCATGTGGCAGTGGAATGACGATCAGGCAAAAGAGTGGTCATGGTTGAAAAGCAGTTTAACAAGAGAACCTGTTTTGAAATTTTATGACCAGGATAAGCCTCTAAAGGTCTCTACAGATGCATCACAAGCGGGTTTAGGAGCTGTTTTACTCCAGCGACATGACATGGAGTGGTACCCAGTCGCATACGCATCCCGCACGATGACATCAGCGGAAAGAAACTATGCCCAAATAGAGAAGGAAACATTGGGTGCAGTGTTTGGCTGTGAGAGATTCCACGAATATGTCTATGGAAGATCAGTGATACTAGAGACAGACCATAAGCCTCTCATAGCGATATCAAAGAAATCACTGGGAGAAGTTCCACCACGCATACAAAGACTGATGCTAAGATTGCAAAAGTATGATCTGACGTTCGAGTACAAACCAGGTAAACACTTAATTGTTGCAGATACCTTAAGTAGAGCTAGTTTGAAGAACATTGTAAGCACCACAGAGAAAGATGTGCAAATACATGTTGACTATCAAAGCACAGATGCCAGTGTCAACAACAAAATGGGTTGAAATAGCAGAAGAAACACTGAAAGACGAACAGTTAAAGAGAGTAATGGACATGATTCACATGCCTGGAGATGTGATAATGGAGAATCCTTTCCAAAATTTTAAAGAAGAACTGTCAGTGCTAGATGGGGTTTTGCTGAAAGGAACAAGAATCGTTGTGCCAATCTCGATGAGAATGCAGATGCTGAAACTTGTTCATGAAGGACATCTAGGAATCGAGAAATGTAAGAGAAGGGCACGAGAAGTTCTATACTGGCAAGGCATGCACAGAGACATAACAACATTAGTGCAGAGTTGTGAAGTATGCCAGCGGCACAGATATCAGCAATCAAAGGAGCCAGTGAGGCCACACAAGAAACCAAAGGAGTCGTGGGGAAAAGTTGGAATGGACTTGTTTCAGCTTAATGACAAGGATTACTTGTTGCTCATGGATTATCACTCAAACTACCCGGAATTCGTGCAGCTGACAAGCACAACGTCAGAGCAGGTGATTGCAAAGACAAAAAGTATTTTTGCTCGATATGGTATTCCAATGACTGTAATAAGTGATAACGGACCGCAGTTTGCAAGTCAGAGTTTCAAGGACTTTGCAAAAAGTTATGGTTTTGAGCACATAACATCAAGCCCTCTGTACCCACAGTCCAACGGTTTAGCAGAGAAAGGAGTTCAAATAGTGAAACGCCTTCTGAAAAAATCTACTGAGACAGGGAGTGATCCGTACCTGGCTATTCTGAATTACTGAGCTTCACCACTGGAATATGGACTTTTACCAGCGGAAATGTTTATGAATAGGAAACTACGGACAAAGTTACCATCAGTAAAGCATCAAATGGTACGAAGTACGTGGAATCCTGCAAATGAAAGACAGGTTGATCACTACAACAAAACAGCACGGCCACTGAGTCCACTGGCCCAAGAAGAAATTGTTCGAGTTAGATGTGATGGGCAATGGGGACCATTGGCCAAAGTGATTAAAGAGACTACGCCCAGGTCATACAAAGTGCTAACGGAGCATGGAAAGATAATGAGGAGAAACAGAAGACATTTGCTAAAAGTGCCTCAGCGTGGAATAAAAATCAATGAAAGTGAAACGAATGACCTGGAAAATGCAAAGCAAAATGAACAATTAGAAATGCAAGACAATGCTAAAGAATCTGTAACTGAAAATAGAAAGGATGCTGTAGAACAAACAAAACGTTCTCACAGACAAATAATAAGGCCAAAAAGACTAATAGAAGAAATGTGAAGAGGTGAATTTGAGAAGAAATGTTACACATGGTTGATAAATGAAAATATTTTGGTGTAATATTTGTGGTAAATAAAACCAGTTGTTGTATAAAGTTAAGAAATTTTGAGGAAAATTTGAAAAAAAAAGGGAGATGTATTGAGATGCATATGTTATATATGACGGCCACTAGTGGGCAGTGTAATGCTACCAATAGAGTTAAGTTCTGACTGTGTGTAACACGGGAGCAGTGAATAAACGGAGTTCCGAACGTGATACTCAGTGTGTAAGTCTCATCAATACAGCTACTATTCTGAATAAGTGGAGCTAAAGTCCAAAGACTACATCATACATTGTAAATCATACAATTATTTATTATTATTTCATATCAAACAATTAAGAAAAAATACTGCATATATTTATTAAAGATTATTGTTTATAAAACTGTGTGGTGTCTGCCATTGTTTGATGTCACAGAGTATTTTTGTAAATTCTTTTAACAAATTATCAAAACTTTAAACAATAAAGACAAGTTTTAAGTTGATTAGCTAAGTTAAGTTTAGTTGAATATTTTTGTATGTATGTGTGTATATACCTCCAGACAGCACGAGTGTTCAGTGCATACTCTAGTTCAAAGCGTGTGCGTAGCGCAGCGACGTGACTCCGACCTGGACTCATACGACCAAACAAACTGTCTGAAGACGCCGATGGAGACAGAGAACCACTGCTGTTACTGGAGGCTGGAGACATGAGCTACACACATGTATGCACACACACACACACACACACACACACACACACACATACACACACAGCAACATAACATTCACAGCTGTAATGTTTTCAGCAGGATGTTGAACTGGGGTTCAGTGTGAACATAGTAGTGATGTAACATAGTGTGTGTGTGTGTGTGTGTGTGTGTGTGTGTGTGTGTGTGAAATCTAAATAAATAAACATGGGATTAGCACTGATGTATTAATGAACACACAACATCAGCACTGCACATGTTAACACTGTAGCACATCTCTCACCTCGATGTTACACAAACACTCCTCAAGTTTAGATACAACCTCTGAGAACTCCGGCCTTTCCTAAAAAAAACAAGGGATATAGGAGAGAGAGAGAGAGAAGGGAGCAAGAGAGTAAGGGATTGAGGTAAAATGAGAAATTATGAATAAATATTTTTTATTTATTATTTTTTTTATCCAACAGTAATCAGGTGGTAACTTTAACAAAGATGAAGATATAATGAATAGACATTTGGTGTCACTCAGATCAGGATGGGTTCCCTTCTATGTTTCTTCCTCATACCATCTAAGGGTTTTTTCCTAGCCACCAGCTCAATAGGGATACATTTAGAGATTTAATATATACATTTAAAATTTATATTAGTAATCTAGTTATTTCTGTAAAGCTGCTTGGGAAAATGTACACTGTTGAAAGTGCTATATACTACAATGAATTCATTTGAATTGAAAATAGTGTAAAGTGTAAGACAGTAGTATACTGATGTGTAGAGTGTACTGTTGTGTATGTGTGTGTGTGTGTGTGTGTGTGTGTGTGTGTGTGTGTGTGTGTTCCTAACGGAGATGTTTTGTTGGGAAAGTAAAAATGACAGAATGTGTGTAATGAACTGCATCACTGCCTCATTTTAAACTAAGTGTGTAGTAACGTAAGAGATAAAAACATACACACACACACACACACACACACACACACACACACACACACACACACACACATGCACACAATGTATTAAAATGTCAGTCTAACCAAAAAAAAGAAATAAATATAATATATATTTATATATTTTTTATGATTTTATGATGAATTTAATTTCTGTGTGTAAAATCCTTTCAAAAATCAAAATCATTCTTTATATTAAACAAGTATAATTATTAGATACTTATGTTTAGAATAAAATATCATAAGCGTGTGTGTCAAATGTAAAAAATACAGGAACATCAGTATAAAATACAGTAAAAAATGTGAGTCTGAGCACTGATGCCCTTATAGTCCACTCACTATGCTACATGCTACTGCAGCAAACACTGAATACTGAATAATGAATATGTGTATCTGACCTCAGGACAGATGTTCCAGCCCCTCATGAGCAGAGCAGACAGAGGTTTAGGGATAGAGTAACCGATTGGAGGCCGGATGTGATGATACGCCATATCAGCCGCAGCAGCAGCTAAACACCCACACACACACACCCACACACACACACACACACACACACACACACAGACAGACAGACAGACAGACAGACAGACAGATAGATAGATAGATGGTCATGATTAATTTATCTATTTATTATACAGTGCGTTTCCTGTTTATTTTAGTCACCCGGTTTGAGATGAGCGAATGGAATCTCCCCCGTCAGCAACTCCCACAAACACAGTGCATAACTGAACATGTCTGCCTTCACCGTGTAGCGTGTGCACTGTGTAAACACCTCTGGAGCCATCCAGCGAAGGTTCTACACATGGGAACAGTCACTTCCATGAAAAACATTGAATCTGAACCACGCATCAGAACCTAAGTGCGCTAATGAGAAACATTTTAGTTATTTCAGGTCATCTTTATTTTCATTTCACTGTAACTCATGTTCTCTCTATTATTATTAAATAAAGCACAAGTGTGTATGTTAGTGCTGCATGACAGACAAACTGCAGTGAAAGCAAGGAGGTTTTGCATTGTGTTTTGTAAAGCAGCAGGGCAAGTTAATGATTAAACCTAATAATCATGACATTAATACAAATACTGATTTGTGTTTCAAGTGTCATTTGTCTCTTAAATAAGTTCCATACAAACTTCTATGTGCCTCAGCCAATCAGAACACACTACACTGATCACTGTGAATGAGAGAGAGTGCATAAACACACCCCAGGCTGTTTTGTCATGTTGTCTTCATCTATGGACAGCAGGAAGCGTGACTCTGTACAACACACACACACACACACACACACACACACACACACATTATTTATATAATATATATATATATATATATATATATATATATATATATATATATATATATATATATATATAGTGAGGAAAATAAGTATTTGAACACCCTGCTATTTTGCAAGTTCTCCCACTTAGAAATCATGGAGGGGTCTGAAATTGTCATCGTAGGTGCATGTCCACTGTGAGAGACATAATCTAAAAAGAAAATCCAGAAATCACAATATATGATTTTTAAACTATTTATTTGTATGATACAGCTGCAAATAAGTATTTGAACACCTGTCTATCAGCTAGAATTCTGACCCTCAAAGACCTGTTAGTCTGCCTTTAAAATGTCCACCTCCACTACATTTATTATCCTAAATTAGATGCACCTGTTTGAGGTCGTTAGCTGCATAAAGACACCTGTCCACCCCATACAATCAGTAAGAATCCAACTACTAACATGACCAAGACCAAAGAGCTGTCCAAAGACACTAGAGACAAAATTGTACACCTCCACAAGACTGGAAAGGGCTACGGGGAAATTGCCAAGCAGCTTGGTGAAAAAAGGTCCACTGTTGGAGCAATCATTAGAAAATGGAAGAAGCTAAACATGACTGTCAATCTCCCTCGGACTGGGGCTCCATGCAAGATCTCACCTCGTGGGGTCTCAATGATCCTAAGGAAGGTGAGAAATCAGCCTAGAACTACACGGGAGGAGCTGGTCAATGACCTGAAAAGAGCTGGGACCACCGTTTCCAAGGTTACTGTTGGTAATACACTAAGACGTCATGGTTTGAAATCATGCATGGCACGGAAGGTTCCCCTGCTTAAACCAGCACATGTCCAGGCACGTCTTAAGTTTGCCAATGACCATTTGGATGATCCAGAGGAGTCATCGGAGAAAGTCTTGTGGTCAGATGAGACCAAAATAGAACTTTTGGGTCATAATTCCACTAAACGTGTTTGGAGGAAGAAGAATGATGAGTGCCATCCCAAGAACATCATCCCTACTGTGAAGCATGGGGGTGGTAGCATCATGCTTTGGGGTGTTTTTCTGCACATGGGACAGGGCGACTGCACTGTATTAAGGAGAGGATGACCGGGGCCATGTATTGTGAGATTTTGGGGAACAACCTCCTTCCCTCAGTTAGAGCATTGAAGATGGGTCGAGGCTGGGTCTTCCAACATGATAATGACCCGAAGCAAACAGCCAGGATAACCAAGGAGTGGCTCTGTAAGAAGCATATCAAGGTTCTGGCATGGCCTAGCCAGTCTCCAGACCTAAACCCAATAGAGAATCTTTGGAGGGAGCTCAATGAGCTCAGTGTTTCTCAGCGACAGGCCAGCGACATGCACCTATGATGACAATTTCAGACCCCTCCATGATTTCTAAGTGGGAGAACTTGCAAAATAGCAGGGTGTTCAAATACTTATTTTCCTCACTGTATGTGTATATATATATATATATATATATATATATATATATATATATATATATATATATATATATATATACATATATATATATATATATATATAATTTTTTATTATTATTATTTTATGTTGTTGTGTTAAAATCTGATACTACAATCATTAAAACAAATTTTTGTATTTCATTAATCTACACTCAGTTCCCCACAATGACAAAGTAAAAAAATTCCAGAACATGATTTGGAAAGACACACACCTCTCTATAGAAGACAATGCATATAAAAAAGTCATGAGGTCAAAGGAACTGCTGCAGAGCTCAGAGACAGAATTGTTGTAAGGCACAGATCTGAAGTTAAAGAAGTGTGGCACAACCCAGACTCTTCCAAAAGCTGGTTGCCAAGCCAAACTGAGCAATTCAGGGAGAAGGGCCTTAGTAAGAGAGGAGACCAAGAACCTGATGGTCACTCTAAAGTTCCAGAAGGACACACATAACTGCTGCCCCCCAATCTGAGCTTTATGGCAGAGTGGCTAGACAGAAGCCTCTCCTCTGTGCAAAACCCATGGAAGCTTGCTTGGAGTTTTCCAACAGGCATCTGAATTACTTTCAGACTGTGCGGAAC
>NC_060900.1:29423665-29461165 GCF_014805685.1 Silurus meridionalis
GTTAACTAGATAAGTCATATTTTAAACGCTAATATAGCAGATTCATGGAAAATTACATCGCTAATCAGCATTTTTGCCGCAACTAATTTATGAATAAGTCTGCATCTACTACATTAAAGAGAATCGCTTTATTTAAAGTGAATAAAATACCCTAGTTAATGGAGATGAACATTAATTAAGTTGCAGACACACACCTGACTCGTGTGTGTAGAGCATGTAAGATGAACCGCACACCTGACTCGTGTGTATAGAGCAGGTGAGATGAACCGCACACCTGACTCGTGTGTGTAGAGCAGGTGAGATGAACCGCACACCTGACTCGTGTGTGTAGAGCAGGTGAGATGAACCGCACACCTGACTCGTGTGTGTAGAGTAGGTGAGATGAACTGGGAAAGCAGCCAGTGGGTCAAACCACTGTGAGGAAGGAGAGGGGGAACTCAACTGTTTCTAAATGTATTTTTTGCGGGGGGTTTTTTCTACTTACACAATTATTTTAGGTATACATACATATATTTTTCATATAGTAGAGAAAACATATAATAGAGGGTGCGATTTTTTAAAATAATCTTTTTTTTGGGACAACCCTCCGTTTGGGGGGGGGGGGTCGGGGGGTGATGTCATGACGAGGCATATAAAACGCATACGGAGAGAGGCAGCGTAACCTACAGACATTCCCTTTTAGGAACTCAGCTGTGTCAAAACGCTTAAGGAATGATTGTCCAATCACGCCAGACTGACCAGTCCCTGCCTAGTGTGTGTCTGTCAAACACAGCTAGAGGAGGACTGAGGGGCCAGAAGTGGCACTGCGGTCTAGGTTATAAAAACCACACAAGGTCAGCGGGGTGGAACAACCCGCAGCGTTACATATGTCTTGAAGAGGAAACTCCAGAGAACCAAGATTTTGAGGCAGCCACATTCCAGGTGGAGTGAGCTCTGACCCCGAAGGGAGCGGGGAGACCAGAGGTTTAGTAAGATAATGTGATTGCATCAACAATCCACCTGCTCAGAGTCTGCTTATTACTAGGGAGGCCTCTCTTGGGAGGGCCGTAGCAGACGACCAGCTGATCGGTCTTTCTCCAATGACTCGTTCTGTGGACGTAGATGTCCAGTGCATGTGTAACCCAGAGTGATTTATAAATAAATAGTAAATTAAGGGGGATACTTGAAAAAACAGGGAGAAGGAGAAAATTAATGATTGAATTGGAAAAAAAAAATTATAATTGAATAAATATGTATTTTTATTTCATGTTCTGAATGTAAGAAATGTATTTGGTTGTTATTGAGGGTTGTGTCTCTTTTAAGAGAGTGTGAGATATTGACCAATCAAGTGAGAGAACTCATTACCGAGGAATGACTCAGACACAGCGCGAGAAAAGAAGAGAAGAGAGGAATACTAAGGATTGTTGGAGATTTCGGGGAAAAAAACTAACCAAAAGAAATCCATGGGTTTAAAAAAAAATAATTGGAAGGAAATTCTAGTAAAATATTGGTTTTGTTTGAACTGAATGTTTTTTTTTTGTTGAATTGGTTATGCTGGGGAGGTTTTGAGAGTTTTTGATTTTGGATTTGGCAACGACACGGAATAAGTTGTTACCACATGAACAAGATAGCGAGCCACAGAACAAACCTATATTGAAATGAGGATATCTGAGGATTTCAGTGGATTCACTGCTTTATTTTCCTGGATTGGGGAAAAAAAAAAAATAAGAAAAAGGAAAAATTGCGCAGGAGGACAGATTGACCCGACATCAAACTCTTCGGTTGTTTTTCTCCAATCATTTGTGGACTATTTTTTCTGGTCAGCAAAACGGTAGTCCTGAACTGTTCCTCTAACATCACAAACTGTTCATTTAGAATCTAGAGACTGGTATTCGAAAAGAAAGAAATATATCAAATTTATGCATCACAGTTGTTTAATTTATTGATTGTTGCATTGTGTGGCATTATTGTTCATTCCACTTGATTGCTCACTGAAGGTCAAGGTTATGGGTCATTGTGATTATTGGTGGTTTTTCATGTTTTTTTCCAATGTTTTCTTTTGTTTTTTGGCATACATTGGTAAATTGAGTCCTATACCGTACGAGAATTGTTTTGCCCACGTTGAATGTTCAATCCAAGTTAAGAGTTATTGGGATTATAAAAGGTGTGATTTAAACTAGGAAGGATTTCTCAAACTCTAATCTTAGTTCAAGTTAAAACAGTTAAAATTAAATAGGTTCAAAGTCCAGTTAAAGCTCAATTAAAACCAAAAAAGCGAAAAGTATCCTAAATTAGATTGACTTAAATAGATTAAAAAAGAATAAATCTTAACATAAATATAAAAAAAGAAATAAATATAGAAACTAATTTTGTTGCTCCTATTTGCATTCTTTAGATATAGTTTTTACAGTTCACAGTACTGTATAACCAAGTATACAGTAGGTTTACTGGTTGGCGCTATCTTGGTTTTGTGTCTTGCCTTGTGTTGTCTGTCTGTACTGTTTTTTGTCTGCACTGTTTGCACTAGGTTGCACTCGATGCAGTTTATGTAGATTGTGTTGTGTTGTAGCTTTGTTATTGTTTAGTGTAGCACCAGGGTTCCTGAGGAACGTTGTCCCGTTTTTACTGTGTACTGTGTACCACTGTGTATAGTAGAAATGACAATAAAAGCCTCTTGACTCTTGACTTGACTAGAGAATAAGCGATTTGAGTTCATAGAATTCATTTTCTTTATTTTGTGTTTCTGCTAAAAGAGAACCATTGTTTTCTTTTTATACATTTTTCTTTGTTAAAATATAAAATCTCTATTGGAATTCAACCACATCTTCCTTGTCTGTCTGTTTATTTAGTCTCTTACTGCTGCTCCCTCTGAATCTAGGATACTGGTCCATGTTACCCTCTGTCCAATTGACCTGGGCATTCAAATAAGCTACGAGGTGCTGACTAACTTAAAGGGGGCGCTACACATGCACCGGTCAGAGCCGGTAAATTTTTTCCTGGTCTGGGCCCTGGAACAGAGGAGGATAGAATGCCTGTAATTTTACGGCTCATGAGACGACCGAGGGCACCTTGGGGAAGTAACCCGTACGGGGGTAGAGGAAGGCACTAGCCATACCTGGGGTAAACTCCGGGGCCACAGAAAGGGCCTGCAAGTCCTTAATAGAGTAGAAGAGTCTTGATAGAGTAGAAGGCCAACAAGAAGGCGGTCTTGAGGGTGACTTAGCTAGAGGCTGGAAGGGTCAGACAGAGCCCCAAAACGACGGCCAGGTCCCACCCAGGCACTCTAGGTCGTACCACGGGCCTCAGCCTCTGGGTGCCACGAAGAAAACCCTAGGGTCTCTGCCAAGAGATTCCACGGCCAAGGGGGCGTGATTAGCCAAAATGGCGGATGCGTAGACTTGGACGGAGCCAACCCTTTGGCGAACTGTCCCTAGAGGAAATCCAGCACTAAACCAGCTAGGCAGTGGACTCTTTTTAAGAACTATTTTGGATTCTAATTAAGAAACCTGACCTTGGCCAATATAAAATCTCCCCTTTATATCCAACATTTTACAAAAGGTTGTAGCACAGCAGTTCTGATCACATCTACCGTAATTTCCGGACTATTAAGCGCACCCAAATATATGCCGCACCCACTGAATTTTACAAAGATTTTTATTTTGAACATAAATAAGCCGCACCTGTCTATAAGCCGCCGTCTACACTGAAACTAATGAACTTTACACAGGCTTTAACGAAAGACAGTGACTGTTACACGACTTGTATCTAAACAGTAGCCTACCAAGAAAGTCATTGTTCACTGTCTTCCTCCTTCCTTTCACAACAATTCCTCTCGGGTGTTTTTCTTTCGTCGTGCATTTAAAAATCACCATCGGTGAAGCTTTTCTCCCGATGCCGTGCAGCTCAGAACACAGGTGAAGTGCATTTTTTCATGCCCGGTTGTTTTCAGCATGACGAATGATTCGCTTTTCTGTAGACAGTCCGAGTGAGCGGCAGGTCAAACGTCAGAGGAACATCATCCATATTTATGATGTGGTGCGGCCCGATTCAGTGGGAGCGCATCTGATTTAATATAAAGAGTTTCATTGGTTCACCTGAACCCGTTCTGCAGTTTCATTGGTCTAATGTTATGGGGCTCAGTTTTTTGGCTTGAAGTTTGTGAAACCGGGAAAAACCCAGGAAAAATCCATAAATTAGCCTCTTCGTTGTTTAAGTGGCGGGGTTCAAAGCATGGGAAAAAGTAGCGGTTTATAGTCCGGAAAATACGGTACTTAGGAATAACATTTATAAAATGTATCAGTCAGGATTTCGGCCTCATCATAGCACAGAGACGGTGCAAGTTAAGGTGCTAAATGACCTGCTATTGGCCTCTGATCGGGGTTTTGTCTCTTTGCTTGTTTTGATCCACCTCAGTGCAGCTTTTGACACCATTGATCATAATCTCCTGCTTGCTGGACTTGAGAACATTGTTGGAATAAAGGGAACAGCTCTCTCCTGGCCTAGGTCTTATTTGACTGATCGCTATCAGTTTGTTGATGTAAATGGTGAGTACTCCACACTCTCTAATGTAAAGTTTGGTGTTCCGCAAGGATCTGTCTTAGGCCCACTGCTTTTCTCTTTATATCTGCTGCCTCTGGGTGAAATTATAGATAAACATGGTATTCGCTTCCATTGCTATGCTGATGATACACAGCTGTATATTTCAGCAAAGCCAGATGAGAGCTTAACAATGTTGAGGAGTATGTAAAGGACATTAGACAGTGGATGCTTGATTACTTTCCTCTGCTCAACTCAGATAAGACGGAAGTACTTTTACTAGGACCACATGCAGCTACAAGCAAACCTTCCGATTACATAGCATCTCTGGATGGTGTTTCTCAGTGTGTACAGCAGTCAAAGACCTTGGTGTGATTATTGACCCGAGTGCAGAAATAAGCTTCATTTAGTTCAGAATGCAGCAGCAAGAGTCCTCACTAGATCTAGAAAATATGACCACATCAGCCCTGTTTTAATCATCTACACTGCTCCCAATTACATCTCACACTGATTATAAAATACTACTACTGACGTATATAGCACTTAACGGTCTTGCACCACAGTATCTGAGTGAACTTCTGTACCAGTATGATCCTCCACGCCTACTTAGATCAAAAGGTGCAGGCTATTTGTTGGTACCTCAAATAATGCAGGGGGCAGATGTTTCTCTTATAAACCCCACAGTTCTGGAACAACCTTACAATCAGTGTTCAGGACTCAGACACAGTCTAAGTGTTCAAGTCGAGGCTGAAAATGTATTTATTCAGTCAAGTCTTTTATCAGTAGATTTTTTTAGGTAAAGGAGCAGATCTGGAGGGATCATGGATGAGGACTGTTTGGTGAAATGGGATATTTGTATGCTGTTGTCACCTCACTCTCACACGTTCACTCAGGTTTGTTGACGGTGGTGTGAGAAAGGAGTTAGGAGGAGTGCTCTCCGGGAGTGGGGGCGATCGCATAGAAATGCGAGCAGAATGAGCGCAGCGCAATATGCGCAGGTCATGCACAGAATGTGCAGAAAATCTGCGCAGAAAGTACACAGAATGCGCGCAGTCAGATCCCTCGGAAACCCGACCTAGCTCCGCCACCAACTCCATAGCTCCTCGAGCATAGCTCGCAAAGCCCCTATGGAGAAATCACTAGCGTGCTCTGCTCCCAGGAATATTTATATATTTCTTTTCTTTTCTTTTCTTTTCTTTTCTTTTCTTTTCTTTTCTTTTCTTTTCTTAACTTTTTTGACGAACAATTGACAGACAATTCAACACATACACACAGAGCGCTTTGTGAACAAACAGAAGCTGATGCTGCCTCTCTCTGTATGTGCTTTATACTCCTGTTCGTGACTTCACCCCGCCGGTGAATTTTTGACTGATTACACACATTATTTCAGAGCGTGAACACTCATGCGCATTCCCAAAGCGTTTTGACACAGCTCGAGTTCCTAAAAGGGAATTGAATTAAACTGAATTACCCCATGATTCTGATGAGAGAATGTCATGAGGTTGCCAAAAGCTGCATCTTTCTTTCAGCTTCTCCCATTAGGGGTCGCCACAGCGAATCCCCCGCATGTTTGATTTGGCACATATTTTTACGCTGGATGCCCTTCCTAACGCAACCCTCCCCATGTATTCTGGCTTGGGACCGGCACTAAGAGTGGCTGGGGTTGGTTCCCTGACCGGGGATTGAACCCGGGCCGCAGCGCGCCGCATCCTAACCACTAGACCACCAGGGAACCTGCCAAAAGCTGCATCTAAGCTAAATAAAGCTACAACATATTGGACGATCTAAAACATACATCATATTCTGGGTTCTTTAACACGCTTCTGTTTACTATATAATTCTATGCACATCCATTTGTAGTTTGTGTTAAAATTTGTCACATCCTGCAGACCCCATATAACGTATTGTAACAATACGTTATATGGGGTCTGCAGGATGTGACATATTGTAACACAAATATAATAATATATAATAATATAATATAATAAATAATATTGCAAACAGTTTGCGTTATTTAGTATAATGTACAATGTTAAATATTATCAAAATGTTTTGTAGTGTAATGTGCATTCACAATATTGTATTTTTTTACTAAATAGGTGTGTGTCTGTGTGGGTGTGTGTGTTACCTTTTGTCATGTTTTTAATCTTCCCCAGTGGTGAGGGAATAGAAACATACGATCCATCTACAAATTAGATCAACAGTAAACAATGTGTGTGTGTGTGTGTGTGTGTGTGTGTGTGTGTGTGTGTGTGTGTGTGTGTGTGTGTGTGTGTGTGTGTGTATCACACCCCCTCCTGGCTGAGAGTACTCATTACAGGGAGAGTCTTCTAGAGGACGTTTGTAATGTTTCAGCAGAGTAACGATGGCATCATGACCTAAACAAGGAGCATAGACACTAAAATTATACAATAATTGATGCCTTTTCCAAACTGTACTATTGTTCTTACTAACGCTTTGTGTACAAGAGCTCCTAATAAAATTTATTGGTGCCCTTCTTCAAGTGTATCTTCAAGTGTACTAATACACAGTGCACTAATACACAGGGGGCACCTGTGTGTTAGTGCACTTTGTATTCGTGCACTGTGTATTATTGCCCTGAGTATTAGTGCACTGTGTATTAGTGCACTGTGTATTAGTGAACTGTTTATTAGTGCACTGTGTATTAGTGCACTGTGTGTTAGTGCCCTGTGTATTATTGCCCTGAGTATGAGTGCACTGTGTATTAGTGCACTGTTTATTAATGCACTGTGTATTAGTGCACTGTGTATTAGTGCCCTGAGTATTAGTGCACTGTGTATTAGTGAACTGTGTATTATTGCCCTGAGTATTAGTGCACTGTGTATTAGTGATCTGTGTATTATTGCCCTGTGTATTAGTGCTCTGTGTATTAGTGATCTGTGTATTAGTGATCTGTGTATTAGTGCACTGTGTATTAGTGTTCTGTGTATTAGTGCTCTGTGTATTAGTGATCTGTGTATTAGTGCTCTGTGTATTAGTGATCTGTGTCTTAGTGAACTGTGTATTATTGCCCTGAGTATTAGTGCTCTGTGTATTAGTGATCTGTGTATTAGTGCACTGTGTATTAGTGATCTGTGTATTAGTGCACTGTGTATTAGTGCTCTGTGTATTAGTGCTCTGTGTATTAGTGATCTGTGTATTAGTGCTCTGTGTATTAGTGATCTGTGTCTTAGTGAACTGTGTATTAGTGATCTGTGTATTAGTGCTCTGTGTATTAGTGATCTGTGTATTAGTGATCTGTGTATTAGTGCACTGTGTATTAGTGCTCTGTGTATTAGTGCTCTGTGTATTAGTGTTCTGTGTATTAGTGATCTGTGTCTTAGTGCTCTGTGTAGTAGAGCTTTAAATGAAGTGTCCTTACTGAAGTGTACTAGTGCTTTTAGTGTTGTGTACTACACCTTTCTCGTAAGCCCACATCAGACAGGTCTGTTCATCTTTCTCTCCACTGGAGCGACTCGGATCACACGCCACCAAGTTCATGTCTGCTCCACTGTCTAATAAGAACTGAACGAGGCGGATGTGTCCATGGAAACAGGCACTGTGTAAACCTATCAGAATCAAGAAACCAGATACATCAGCATGAATTCTGTATTCTAAATACACCTACATTAACATTTACAGTAACAGTTTAACTAACTTATACATTAATATATGTGTGGATATGTATATAAATGTGTAGATGTGTATATTGTATATATGTGCAAATTTCTTTTTGTGCAGATGTGAATACTGTTTATGTATATGTGTGTATGTGTATATTGTTTATATGTGCAGATGTGTATATTGTTCATGCAGATGTTTTTATTGTTCATGTATATATGTGTATATTGTTTATATGTGCAGATGTGTCTACCATGTGTGCAGATATGTATATTTGTCAGGAATCCACCTGCTACGACCCCTTCTGCGGTTGTCATGCTCCGATCTTCATGCTTCAATCACACACACCTGGGACTCGTTCAACACTCATCCCTGGCTCCCACATAAACCCCTCACTCACTCTCTGTCCGTTATAGTATGTGTTTGTTGGTATGTGTTTATGTGTTGTTGGTCTGCATATCCCTATACGTTCCCTTTCTCTCAGACTCCACAGTTTCTCCACGGCTGCCCTTTCTCCCCAAAACGCACCCCGGATAACCCCTATCTCTGTGCGTTCGTTCCTGGACTATGTGGACCTCTACCCTCCCTCTACCTTATACCGGACTGCCTTGTATGTATTCGTGTGATTCGCCTTCACTCATTAAACTTTCGGTGATTTCTACTCCGGCTTTCGCCTCCGTTCATTCGCCCCCTGACAATATTGTTTATATGTGCAGATGTATATACAGTACTGTACAAAAATTTTAAGTGGTGTAATAAATGTTGTAAATTGAGTGAAAGTGTTAATGTATTTTTATCAAATAAGAAAATGTGAAGTAAATGAACAGAAGTTAAATCCAAATCAAATCACTATTTTTTGTGACACTGTTGTCCGCATCTATCCTTCTAATTTTGCACAGTTTTTGAAGGCATTTGGCAGGTTGGTTGTTCCAGACATCTTGGAAAACTAACCACAGATCTTCTGTGGATGTATGCTCCTCAAATGCTTCTGTCTCTTCTTGTGATTGCAGACAGACTCAATAAAATTTAGATCAGGGCTCTGTGGGTCCAAAAAAGATCACAGCTACCATCAAAAAAGATTTCAAATAAGCACAAAGAAATGAGTGATGTTGAGGAATGTAGACACAGTGGTCAGCCAAGGAACCTTATTACAGCAGATGAAAGACACATCATGCTTAATTTCCTTTCATATCAAAAGATGTCCAGCAGAGCCAAAAAACTGGAGGAAACTGGAGGAAACCAGTGGGACCCAGATACACCCATCTACTGTCTGGAGAAGTCTGGCTAGAAGTGGTCTTCTTGAAAGAACTGCAGCCAAAAATCCAAACCTTCAACCTAGAATCAAGGCTCAGTGTCTCAACTATACTCAAAGAAGGAGGCACTAATGAGTGTCTGCAGGCAACAGTGAAGCATGGTGGAGGTTTCTGTAGGTTTGGAGCTACATTACTGCAGATGGAGTTGGAGAAGTGGTCAGGATTAATGGTGTCCTCAATGGTGAGAAATACAGGCAGATTCCTCTTCATTATGCAGAACCATCAGGGAGTCAACTGATTTGCCCCAGATTTATCCTGCAGCAGGACAACGACCCCTAACATGCATTGTCTTAATGACAATATCATTAGAACTAAAAGGTTATTGCATTGAACTTTGGTTCCGAAGGTCATGAGTTCAAATCCCAGCCATACAAAGCTGCCACTCCTGGTCCCCTGAGCAAGGCCCTTAACCCAATAGCTAACCAAATGTTTGAATAAGATAAATGCAAGTTGCTCCGTATAAGAGTTTTTTTTAAATGCCATAAATATAAATGTAAAACTATATTAGAGAAGAAGAACAAGGAGTTCTGGAAGTGATTGTTTTGGCCTCCACAGAGTCCTGATCTCAACATCTCTGTGATTACATGAAGAAACATTGGGATTTGAGGAGCCTACACTCACAGAAGATCTCAAAAATGTTTGTAAAAACCTACCTGCTGAGTGATTGTGCAAGTGTACTTGGAAGGAGTGATGCTGTTTGCAGGTAAACAAGGTAACACCAAATATTGATCTGATTTATCTTCTCTTAATTCACTTTTGAAGGCGTTTTCACTTCACACTTTACTGTGAAGTTTTTCACACCAACATAAAACACACTACAGTATGTTTATGCATATTGTACCCGTGTGTCCATCTCGGCCCTGGTGATTAATGCTGACTGCATTCTGGCTGATGAGGAACTTGACCATGTCCAGGTCTTTACCATATGTACAGGAACTGCAGAGAAAAAGCACAGATCAAAAACAGACCTCTCTCTTCTCTCCTGCACCTTTTTTAGATTGATTGATTTATTTTCATTGCCTGTGAAATGCCGTTTCACTGAAGATGTTCTCTTTGGACAGACTTTCTGTTCCTGTAAGCTGCACCAACTCCTTCACCACCTCAAACTTCCCATTATAACACGCCCTGTTCATCACACACACACATCTTCACCAGCAGCTCTCTTTATCAGTTTTTTTTTAACCTTATAATCTTAACATTATCCTGAATATAATTTTGAGTTAGAATGTAATTATGTGTGTGTTCAGGTGCATGAGAACCCTGTTACCCATTGCAGTATGTAGAACCTCAGCATTGAGAACCAGAATGATTGATGTCCAGCTGTATGACTTACAGATGCAGTGGTGTGTCTCCATAGATGTTGATTGAATGTGGCTGCACATTAAAGTTTCCCTGCAGCAGGAAACGCACAGGCTCGTGGTGGCCGAATCGTGCACAGAAATGCAGTGGCATGTGATCCTCATTATCCTGAGCATTTACTGCAGGGGGAAACACAAAGCATAGCTGGAGACTTATCTGTATTACATTTCTGAATCAGTTCTAGCACTGAATGTTATTATTCATTAAAGAACATCCTCTCGCTGTTACTCATCACCCGATTGTCTGTGATGCACTACTCCATTTTTATTCATCAATTATTATTTATATAATATTATATTATATATCACTTATTACAAAGCACATTGTACACACACAAGAACTCCCTTAGATGATATGAGGAAGAAACCTTGAAAAGAACCAGACTCAGAACAAACCGTATTCTCATCTGCGTCATATGGAATCATCACTCATCCATACATTTATAATAAAATCATCATCATATGAATTACTCATTATTATTATCAACACAGGACCACGTACACAATGTGATAAATGTATGTAGTGTCTCATACCGTCCACTTTCCCTCCATCCTCCACCAGCAGCCGGATCACGCTGAGGAAACCTTTAGCAGCAGCCAGGTGAAGGGGACGATCTCCAACCTCTCCACTAGCGTTCACATCTGCTCCGAATTTTAGCAACAGCTTACACACCTGCTCACACCCAGCGGGATGAACACAAACACTCACACACACACACACACACACACACACACACACACACAAAGCTTCCAATGGATTATGATACCAGATAGAAATCATGGCAGAAATATCATGTGTGTGTGTGTGTGTGTGTGTGTGTGTGTGTGTGTGTGTGTGTGTGTGTGTGACAGGAACCTGTTCATGGCCATAGAAAGCTGCGATGTGCAGAGGTGTGAAGAACACAGCATCCTGAACATTAACATAAGCCCCATGCTGCAGGAGAACATCCACTGCCTTCAAAACACACACACACACACACACACACACACACACACACACACACACTAGATAGATAGATAGATAGATAGATAGATAGATAGATAGATAGATAGATAGATAGATAGATAGATAGATAGATAGATAGATAGATAGATAGATAGATAGATAGATAGACACTGCTGATGTGATGGATGTTGTGTCCTAGTAATGGCAATGTAATGGAAATAGTATTGTTTTTGGCTCCGCCCACCTCGTGATGTCCTGCCATAGTGGCGATGTGCAGAGCTGTGAGTGCTCCATAACCAACCTGCTGAACATCTGCACCTCCATGTAACAAGGCTGTGGCCAATTCAGCACTGTCCTGGAGGGAGAAGAAGTAAATGTTTGCATTGTGTGTGTGTGTGTGTGTGTGTGTGTGTGTGTGTGTGTGTGTGTGTGTGTGTACTGTGTAAGCAGCGAGGTGCAGGGCGGTGAAGCCGTTGCGACTCAGTCTGGAGGCTCTCAGTCCCTTCAGCATCAGGTTGCGGATGTGGTTTTTATTCCCTGCAGTGGATCAGAGACTTGGCTGTGATTCCACACTTCACCATGTTCCTCAGATGTGTTTACACCAAATCTTCTCCAGCAGCATGAACCTCTCTGCTTATCAATTTACATTACTACAGAGTGTAAACTTCACAAAATATATTAGGTGAGGGTGTGTTGAATGTGTTGTGTTTGTATAGTGTGTTTGTGTGTAGTGTATGTCATGTTTGTGTTTGTGTTTGTGTGTAATTGTGATGTTACCTGAGCAGATGCAGCACAGGTGGAGCAGAGACAGTCCTGCCTCAGAGCGGTAATGTAAATTCACTTTGTTAAAAGCCTCATCTGAACTGAACAAAGACACGACACGTCACATCACAAAACGTCCCGTCCAGTCACGACAGGACATGCCACGTCACATTGCATCATGCCACGACATGCCAAGTCACATCACGCCACGTCACTCCACGTCACATCACATCGCATCACGTCACGACACATCACATCATGACATGCCACATCACATCACATCTCATCACATCACAGAGATGGCATAATAGATGAACCTTCACACTGCACCTCATGTATGGATTTTATTGTTAAATCTGTAGAAATTCTGAAATGTTTCTGACCTGAACACATGTTTTAGTTCCGAATATTCTTCATCTTTAATTCTCAGATCATCATCCAACTTCTCCACAATCACAGAATACGACTCATTCACTTTCTTTTTCCATTCATCTGTAGCGCACACACACACACACACACACACACACACACACACACACACACACAAAATAATCACATTACATAACATTACAGTGCTGATGATTTTTACAGTTTCTAAATAAAAAAACACGTATATCATAAAATCACGTATTACCACTTATTATTAATAATTCAGCATTTATCTCTGTGTGTAGTGAGTTTGATGGTGTTGAGTGAAATAATGTTGAGTGTGATGGTGTTGGGTGTGATGGTGTTGAGTGTGATCTTGTTGAGTGTGATGGTATTGAGAGAGATGGTGTTGAGTGTGAAGGTGTTAAAACTTAACTTATTGAGAGTGACAGTGTTGAGTGTGATGGTATTGAGATTAATGGTATTGAGATTAATGGTGTTGAGTCTGACCGTTTGAGAGTGACGGTGTTGAGTGTGATGGTGTTGAGTGTGATGGTATTAAGTGTAATGGTATTGAGAGTGATGGTGTTAAGTGTGATGGTGTTGAGTGTGATTGTGTTGAGTGTGATGGTTTTTAGAGTGACATGTTGAGTGTGATTGTATCAAGTGTGATGGTGTTGATACTGATGGTGTTGAGAGTGTGAAATGAACAGGAAATAAAAGCACTGCACTCACATGCACACCATCAATAGGTAGTAATGATTTCATGAACTTTTTAAATAATAAAGTAAAAAATCCAGACGATTAAAATAAATCCAAACTATTTTATAAATAACCCTGTAGACAGCAGTGTCATTATAACAGACCATCAATTACAAAGTTTTACTCCTATTCAAGAGAAGGACTTCATTTCATTTATTTCCTCATCAAAATCATCAACCTGCATTCTCGATCCCTCGCCTACAAGTTTCCTCAAACAGATCATTCCAGAGGAAATTGAACCTGTTTTAAAATAATAAACTCTTCCATTAGCACTGGTTTTGTACCTAAATCCTTCAAACTGCAGTTATCAACCCCCTAATTAAGAAACCTGACCTTCACCCTGTCAGCTGTCCAACTACAGTCCAATTTTAAACCTCCCCTTTATCTCCAAGATTCTAGAAAAGGTTGTAGCACAGCAGTTCTGCTCACATCTACTGAGGAAGAACATTTATGAAATGTATCAGTCAGGATTTCGGCCTCATCATAGCACAGAGATGGCGCTAGTTAAGGTGGTAAATGACTGTTATTGGCCTCTGATCAGGGTTTTGTCTCTTTACTTGTTTTGCTCGACCTCAGTGCAGCTTTTCACAACATTGATCATCATCTCCTGCTTGCTGGACTGGAGAACCTTGTTGGAATAAAGGGAACAGCTCTCTCCTGGCTCAGGTCTTATTTGACTGATCGCTATCAGTTTGTTGATGTAAATGGTGAGTTCTTCACACTCTCTGAGGTAAAGTTTGGTGTTCTGCAAGGATCTGTCTTAGGCCCACTGCTTTTCTCTTTATATCTGCTGCCTCTGGGTGAAATTATACATAAACATGGTATTTGCTTCCATTGCTATGCTGATGATACACAGCTGTATATTTCAGCAAAGCCAGATGAGAGAGATCAGCTTAACAATGTTGAGGGGTGTGTAAAGGACATTAGACAGTGGATGCTTGATAACTTCCTTCTGCTCAACTCAGATAAGACAGAAGTACTTTTACTAGGAACACATGCAGCTAGAAATAAACTTTCCGATTACGTAGCATCTCTAGATGGTGTTTCTGTTTCAGCATGTACGGCTGTCAAAGACCTTGGTGTGATTATTGACCCGAGTCTTTCCATTGAGTCTCACGTGAATAATATCACCAGGATCTCCTTCTTTCACCTTAGAAATATTGCTAAAATTAGAAATATGATGTCGTTACAGGATGCAGAAAAACTAGTTGATGCTTTTGTAACATCTAGATTAGACTACTGTAACGCTTTACTGTCTGGGTGTTGGAGTAAATGCATAAATAAGCTTCAGTTAGTTCAGAATGCTTTTATTCCATCTATGTTGTAAAACTATAAAAAATGATTCTGTAAAAACTTTTTTTTTTATCAGCAGATACATACTTAAGAACATCACCACCAGCATCCATTTGTCTTCTTTATCATTGATTCGCAGAGCAGAGCAGCTCTACACAATCCAGATCTTTAAAATATATTTAGGTTTTATCTTATAGATTAGTGAAGTGAGGTCATAGAGTTGAACAGACAGAAACACATACACACACACAAATACACACACACATTATATGGTTTGATCCCACAGTATATAACAAACTGCTGAAGAAGTTGATGCAGGCTCTGATCATTACACAGAACTTTAGACACTATTGGGTTTGGGTTAACATCTCTGGATAGTTTTTCTGTCGAATCATGTGCAACAGTAAAAGACACTGGTGTGATTATTGACTCAATTTTTACCAGGATCTCCTTCTTTCATCTTAGAAATATTGCTAAAATTAGAAATATGATGTCGTTACAGGATGCAGAAAAACTAGTTGATGCTTTTGTAACATCTAGATTAGACTACTGTAACGCTTTACTGTCTGGGTGTTGGAGTAAGTGCAGAAATAAGCTTCAGTTAGTTCACAATGCAGCAGCAAGAGTCCTCACTAGATCTAGAAAATATGACCACATCAGGCCTGTTTTAATCATCTACACTGCTCCCAATTACATCTCACACTGATTGTAAAATACTACTACTGACGTATAAAGCACTTAACGCTCTCACGCCGCAGTATCTGAGTGAACTTCTGTACCAGGATGATCCTCCACGCCTACTTAGACCAAAAAGTGCAGGCTATTTGTTGGTACCTCAAATAATGAAGACTACAGCCTTCTACTAACTAAAGACTAAGGACTACTAACTACCTCTCTCTCTCTCTCTCTCTCTCTCTCTCTCTCTCTCTCTCTCGAATCCTGGGGGACCAGTGTCTAGTGTTCTTGTGTCTTTCTTTTCTTAAAATCTGCCTGATTCATCCTGACACCCACTAGATGGAGTTCTCTTCAGCTGGAGACACTCTGTGTAACTGGAGATGGTTCCACATCAACAGCCTAAAGATCCATGAATTTATTGTGGAGGTTTAAATTCAAGAACCAGGAAGATGAAGATAAATGATGAATGGACATTCGATGATGAGGATGAGGTTCCTCTTTGAGTCTGGTTCCTTCCAAGGATTCCTCTTTATACCATCTCAGGGAGTTTTTCCTCCACCACAGCCAACACAGGCTCACTAATTGGGGATAAACTTATAGAGACTAATTCATGATACTGAAATCTGCTACTTGTAAACATTTATTTTCTCTAAAGCTGCTTTGGGGAAAAACTAAATATAACTGTAATAACTGTAATAAACTCTACACACTGTAATACACACTGGAAACTGTAATAAACATTAAACACTGTAATAAACACTGTAATAACAGCTTACAGCAGGTTGATCTTTACCTGTACATGTCTGTGTTGGTCTGGATTTATAATTTCCCATCACGGTGTTGTGATAACCACTAACCTTAAACCTTCTCCTCACTGACCACTGCAATGCTGCAGGAATAAACACTGCTTGTCACTAAACACAATGCAGGCAAGAAGATAAAGCAGAGGATCGCTGACTTCCTGCTAAAAATAAACACCAGCTCTGGGAGGAATGTGTGACAGCTGAACCTGTGTGTGTGTGTGTGTGTGTGTGTGTGTGTGTGTGTGTGTGTGTGTGTGTGTGTGTGTGTGCGCGCTCACCACTGTAAGTATTGGAAAAGCAAGGTCAGTTCTTTGTTCACTGAAGACATTTGGGTTTGAAAAAAATACGAGGGAAGCGAATACAAGTGCAAAAATATTTAATAAAGTGCACAAATACAAAACAAACACAATGAAAATTAACATAAAAAAACTAAAACAAAGAGCAAAACCTGAAAATTGGTACCAGGTTACAAAAATGAGCATGAACAAATACCATGAAGAGACAAACAAGAGACAAGAAATGCATCAAACAGTGAGTCTTTATTCAAGCGTTAACAGACAATGAGATTCACGTGTGACATGTGACATGGCACCATGGGGTACAGTGGCTGATTGGAAATGTAATTTGTGAGCACAGTCCTGACAGAGACAACCCAAAACCTCTTAAAAAATCATTCCGGGGTCCTGGGTAGCTGGCTCTGTTCTGTGAGAGTCTGATGGCTCACAGGGGGAGCGAAGGATTCCACAAAATCAGAGAGGGGAGCAAAGCTCTCTGTGAGGCAGGAAGGGAGAGTAATGCCTTCAGTGGAGCAGAGCAACAAAAGCAGAGCAACAACCTGAGCTGAGCAGGATGGCATAGTATTGTCCGAAGAGGAGCTGGAAAGCATAGTGACATCCACTGTGGGGTTTATAAGAGAAACATCTGCCCCCTGCTGTAATCTTCATTTTTAGAGGTACCAACAAATAGCCTGCACCTTTTGATCTAAGTAGGCGTGGAGGATCATATTGGTACAGAAGTTCACTCAGATACTGCGGCGTGAGAGCGTTAAGTGCTTTATTCAATTCAATTCAATTCAATTCAATTCAATTCAATTCAATTCATTTTATTTGTATAGCGCTTTTAACAATGAACATTTTCTCAAAGCAGCTTTACACAGATAATGTGGTGAATAAAAGTGAATGTTCTTTATAAGAAAGTTTGTCCCTGATGAGCAATCCGGTGGCGACTGTGGCAAGTAAAAACTCCCAGAGATGGTATAAAGAAGAAACCTTGAGAGGAACCAGACTCAGGAGGGAACCTCATCCTCATCTGGGTTGCACCAAATGTCCATTTATAGCAGATATACAATGTTGCGGGGTACAGTGGTGATTATCAGAAGCGAAAAGTAGTCCTGAGTCAATGTAGCAGACTGTTGACATTAACTACAGTCCAATCCATCCTCAAAGTGCCCGTTCTTACTCCAGGATTTCATGGGACCACCCAAGGCGTTGATGAGAAACCGTCCCAAGCTGCACAGAGTGGCCTCCAGTCAAAGAGAACACTATCCAGAGGCAGACCTGGACGAAGTGGGAAGATCCACAGAGGGAAGAAGGGCAGGAACAATGGTCACTGGAACCTAAGGAACATGTTTAACTCGACCGAGAGAGAGAGAGAGAGAGAGAGAGAGAGAGAGAGAGAGAGAGAGAGGTTAGGGTTAGGGTTAGGTGACAGGAAGAGAAGGATATGGATTATTGTGTTTCTTGATTGTTGTATGAAAGTTAATATCACTGTGCAGTTTGGACTCCGGCAAGACTCGCTATGGCAGCATAACTAAAAGGTAGAACCAGAAGGTAACACCAACATAAGGATCTCTGGGATAAGAGACGACCCACCACACCACCGTCAATGAACCTGAGTGAACGTGTGAAAGTGAGGAGATGTGACAGCATACAAATATCCCAGTTCACCAAACACTCTATATCCATGATCCCTCCAGATCTGCTCCTTTACCTCACAAACACCTACTGACTAATGACTCCACTAAATAAATATGTCTTCAGCCTCAACTTGAACACTGAGACTGTGTCTGAGTCCGAACACTGATTGGAAGGTTGTTCCATAACTGTGGGGTTTATGAGAGAAAAATCTGCCCCCTGCTGAAGTCTTCATTATTTGAGGTACCAACAAATAGCCTGCACCTTCTGATCTAAGTAGGCATGGAGGATCATACTGGTACAGAAGTTCACTCAGATACTGTGGCATGAGAGCGTTAAGTGCTTTATACATCAGTAGTAGTATTTTATAATCAGTGTGAGATGTAATTGGGAGCAGTGTAGATGATTAAAACAGGGCTGATGTGCTCATATTTTCTAGATCTAGTGAGGACACTTGCTGCTACATTCTGAACTAACTGAAGCTTATTTATGCACTTAGTCCAACACCCAGACAGTAAAGCGTTACAGTAGTCTAATCTAGATGTTACAAAATCATGAACTAATTTTTCTGCATCCTGTATCGACATCATATTTCTAATTTTAGCAATATTTCTAAGGTAAAAGAAGGAGATCCTGGTAATATTATTCATGTGAGCCTCAAAGGAAACACTAGAGTCAATAATCACACCAGGGTCTTTGACTGCTGTACACACTGAGACAGAAACACCATCCAGAGATGCTACGGAATCAGAAAGTTTGCTTCTAGCTGCATGTGATCCTAGTAAAAGTACTTCTGTCTTATCTGAATTGAGCAGAAGAAAGTTATCAAGCATCCACTGTCTACAGAACGACTACCGCCCTGTAGCACTGACACCCATTGTCATGAAGTGCTTTAAGCGGCTGGTCCTGGCACACCTGAAGGACTCTCTGCCAACCACATTAGTCTCCCACCAGTTTGCCTACCGAAGCTATATAGGCACAGAAGATGCAGTTTCTATGGCACTGCACTCTGTGCTCACACACTTGGACAATAAGAACACCTATGCACGTATGCTGTTTGTTGAATTCAGCTCAGCATTCCATTCCATCATTCCATCCAAGTTAATAGCCAAACTTCTAGATCTGGGCATTAACACCTCCACCTGCAACTGGGTCATGGACTTTCTGATCAACAGACCCCAGCAGGTTCGATCTGGCTCCATCTGCTCCAACACCATCACACTCAACACTGGTGTACCACAGGGCTGTGTGCTGAGCCCCTTCCTCTACTCCCTCTTCACCTCCGACTGCAGGCCTGTGAATGGATCTAACTCCATCATCAAGTTTGCAGATGACACTACCGTGATCGGTCTCATCACCAACAATGAGGAGGAGGAGATCCAGCACCTAGCCACATGGTGCAATAACAATAACCTGCTCCTTAACACCTCCAAGACAAAGAAGCTTATTGTGGACTTCAGGAAGGAGGCAAGAGGCACACATGACACCACCCACATCAACGGGATGGCTGTTGAGCGTGTCTCCAGTTTCCAGTTCCTGGGGATCCACATCTCGGCGGACTTGTCCTGGAACATCAACACCTCCAGCCTGGTCAAGAAGGCTCACCAGCGCCTCTTTTTCCTGAGGACACTTAAAAAAAATCAGCTCTCCTTAGATATCCTGGTGAACTTCTACCGCTGCACAATAGAAAGCATCCTGACCAGCTGTGTCACAGTCTGGTATGGGAGCTGCTCTGTTGCAGAGTGTAAGGCACTGCAGCGGGTGGTGAAAACTGCGCATCACAGGGACTTCACTCCCAGCCATGGAGGACATACAAAAGAAACGCTGTCTTCGTCAAGCTCACAGCATTCTTAAGGACTCCTCTCATCCCGCCCATAGACTGTTTAATCTTCTGCCCTCCGGCAGGCGTTACAGGTGCCTCCGGACCAGGACCAGCATACTAAAGAACAGCTTTTTTCCTAGAGCTGTCTCTTTAGTGAACTCTAAAACTCACTGATGCACTACCACATTCCCCCCACACCTCACACTTCGTCAATTTGCTAATGGACTTCCTGAACAAAAACTTATGCTCATCAAGACACTGATCATTTTTGACCTCACACTTTGTTATTGCACGGACTGTTTACACAAACCTTTGCTCATTTGCACACTGCTCTTTTTTGTATTGCTGCTTACCATTAACTTATCACCATTGTATATATACCCATTCTCTGTGTATAGTAATAGCAATATTATGTTCACCACTCACATCCTTCTCTAAATCTCTGTGTATAGTAATAGGCATCTGTATATCATGTTCACAATACATATATATTCATCTGTATATTATTGTTCATAGTACATATATATTCATATTCATCTGTAATTATATTCATAGTACATATATATATATATATATATATATATATATATATATATATATATATATATATATTCATCTGTAATTATATTCATAGTAAATATATATATATATATATATATATATATATATATATATATATATATATATATATATATATATTAATCTGTATATTATGTTTTTAGTACATATATATTTGTTTGTATACTACATTTATAGTACATATACATCTTTAAATTACTGTTTATAGTCTATATTTCATTTTATTTAACTATGTAAATTCATGTAAAAACTATATATCCGGCACTTGCTGTTATTGCACTCTGGTTAGACCCAAAATGCATTTGTACTTGTACATGTGTAATGATAATAAAGTTGAATCTAATCTAATCTAATCTAATCTAATTTAATCTAATCTAATCTAATGTCCTTTACACACTCCTCAACATTGTTAAGATGATCTCTCTCATCTGGCTTTGCTGAAATATACAGCTGTGTATCATCAGCATAGCAATGGAAGCAAATACCATGTTTATGTATAATTTCACCCAGAGGCAGCAGATATAAAGAGAAAAGCAGTGGGCCTAAGACAGATCCTTGAGGAACACCAAATTTTACCTCAGAGAGTGTGGAGAACTCACCATTTACATTAACAAACTGATAGAGATCAGTCAGATAAGACCTGAGCCAGGAGAGAGCTGTTCCCTTTATTCCAACAACGTTCTCAGTCCAGCAAGCAGGAGATGATGATCAATGGTGTGAAAAGCTGCATTGAGGTCGAGCAAAACAAGTAAAGAGACAAAACCCTGATCAGAGGCCAATAACAGTCATTTACCACCTTAACTAGCGCCATCTGTGTGCTATGATGAGGCCGAAATCCTGACTGATACATTTCATAAATGTTGTTCCTCAGTAGATGTGAGCAGAACTGCTGTGCTACAACCTTTTCTAGAATCTTGGAGATAAAGGGGAGGTTTGATATTGGACTGTAGTTGGACAGCTGACAGGGTGAAGGTCAGGTTTCTTAATTAGGAGGTTGATAACTGCAGTTTGAAGGATTTAGGTACAAAACCAGTGCTAATGGAAGAGTTTATTATTTTAAAACAGGTTTAATTCCCTCTGGAATGATCTGTTTGAGGAAACTTGTAGGTGAGGGATGGAGAATGCAGGTTGATGATTTTGATGAGGAAATAAATGAAATGAAGTCGTTCTCTTGAATAGGAGTAAAACTTTGTAATTGATGGTCTGTTATAATGACACTGCTGTCTACAGAGTTATTTATAAAATAGTTTGGATTTATTTTAATCGTCTGGATTTTTTACTTTATTATTAAAAAAGTTGATGAAATCATTACTACCTATTGATGGTGTGCATGTGAGTGCAGTGCTTTTATTTCCTGTTTATTTTGCTACAGTACAGAATAAAAATCTACACAGCAAATTTACTGGAGTTAAATTTATGGTGTACATTTTTTGGTGTTGCCCAGTGTTAAACCCAGAGTACATTTTAATCCTCAAGTGTTAAACTGCATCTATAAAAAGAGTTATTTTTCAGAGTTAAACTTTTAACTCTGTAAGCAGTGCATTTCCCACAATCCTTAACGGCTCTTCATTTGGAAGACAACAAGGAGATTAGTACGCAGTTCAAAGGTAACGTTAGCTATGTTTGCATCATCTTTTAATAAATTGTGTGGTGTATTTTATTTCCATATTCTATGGAGTGGTCTGCTGGGGCAGCAGCATATCTACTGCAGACAGGAAAAGACTAGACAAGCTGATCAGGAAGGCCAGCTCTGTCCTGGGGATTCCCCTGGACACTGTACAGGAGGTGGGAGAAAGGAGGCTGGTAACAAAACTATCATCATTGCTGCAGAACGCCTCCCACCCCCTGTATGAAACCGTTACATCGCTGAGCAGCTCTTTTAGTGACAGACTGATACATCCTAAGTGTCTGAAGGAGCGATACAGAAGGTCTTTTCTCCCTGCTGCTATTAGACTATACAACCAAAGCTGTTCCCAGTAAAACCAGTCACCACCATACAACACTGCTATTACTTTTTAAGATGTGCAATAACTTTATCTGTGTGAAATATTATTAAACGAATCAGGTACAATATTATGTGCAATATTACCCGCAATTTACGTGCAATACTACCTTAAAACATGACTTAAAAAGCGTACTTTAGTTTTTTCCTATTTGTATTATTACATTGTACTGTATATATACTGGTATTGTAGTATATGTATATTATTTTATAGATATTTGCATTATTTTTATTTCTTTGTTATTATTATTATTATTATTATTATTTATTTTAATTTCTGTTTTTATTTTTTTGTATATTCTTCTTTTTTTTTTTTTTTTTTTATATATATATTTGCATCTATTTTTATTTCTTTGTCTTGCTGCTGTAACATAGAAATTTCCCCACTGTGGGACGAATAAAGGTTTATCTTATCTTATCTTATCTTATCTTATTTGGTGTAATTATATTTATTAAAAGAAATACGTTTGTTTTACATGTTTTTATAAAGAAGCTGCATGGATTTCGTTGGATTGGAGTTTGTTTATATCTGAGCACCACGCGCATCAGGTAAGCCTAAGTGAATAAACACGTGGATTAGCTTCAAATATTACATAGCAAATATACGCGAATGCCATTATTTCTTGATAAACTATATGTTGTAAATGTATTAGTGTATTATTTAGTGATCTTACACAGTGTGTACCTTTCCGAAAGATCATTAGAGGTTAAATGACGGTGTAACTTATTTGTTTGATCAATCGCTATGCACTATTTTAATTTGACAGTTTTATTCTCATACTGGTTGTTTTGTAAATGTATTAAAGTAGCAACGAGCCAGCGGTTTCCCAGTCTTTGTTTGAAAAAGACGCAAGTCACGTGCTTTCGCAAACAAGTGGCGCATGCGAGTTAAGAACAGATGCTAACGCACCAACATTAGTTTTAAGTTAAATGTTAAACGTATTACAAGTCGTATGGTCTTTGTGGCCTGTAATGATACGTGTAACGTTACCTAAAGAAAGCATACCGAATGAACGGCAGTTTTTGTATCAAACGTTGAACGATTTATGATTAAGTTAATGGTTTGGTGTTTTTGTTTTCACTAGTAACAATGCTGTTCACAGTAATCTATGGAGGAAAGAAAAAGCTGATAAAAGTAGATGGAGCAGATTACACTAGTTTAATGACTCAAGGTATGTAATTTAAATTAATAAAAAATGTACTCTGTTATATTGATGCTTATTGCACTGTAGCATGCTATCAGTTGTTTTGTTTTTAGAATAAATCTCTGTCTCCTTTTATCCACAGTTAAGAAGAAATTTTCAATAAGTGAGAAAGATCTGATGTTACAAGATGACACTGGTGTTGAGGTGGATGAAGATGTATTCACTGACTTGCTGGAGGAGAGATCACATGATATCCTATGGAGAGTTGTTGACAAAGATTCTGGTAGGTGTGGCTGTGATGTACAGAAATGGATATACATTAAAATAATAAAAGGAAAAACTAGAAGGAACTACAACAGTTATATGCTGTAGAGCTTTCCTAACATACTGTAGATTTTGAGATTAAAAACATGACCAAACATTGAGATTTCCTCATTCTAAGTATTTTTAAAACATCTTGTTGACAACCATTTAGAAATTGATCATAAAATGAGTCATACTTTTAATTTAATGTATTAAATGTTTGTATGTTTGTTTAAAGTTTCTATTTATTTTGCTTCCAGAATGCTCAGTCCTCAATTCTTCCTGTAGCTCATAAACTGACCCTCTCTCAGTGTCGTCTGAGACTGATGACAGTGCTGGACCAAGCTCCAAGAGACCTCGTCTTGATGGACTTTTTGAGGCAAAACAAGTAAAAATCATAATTTACTAGTTGGATTGTATAGCAGTTATTGACTTTGTAATATTATGAATGCATTACAGAACACAGTGTCTTTGATTATAGTTTGTTAGAAACATTTTAGTGGAAAATGCTGGAGGACCTGCGATTTTGGATGAATATAAAGAACATGGAAAAAACATGGACAAAGAAGGGTAAGCATCATTTAAACTATCAGACTTTGTAGATAAATTCATATTTGAATATTGTTATTGTTCTTTTTAAAGCCGTGTCCCTTTTAAAGAAACAAAAACTCGTTGTGCCTTGGGAATTGTAACTCTGTTCCCATCACTGAAGGATCCATACTCAAGAACTGGATATGTAAGTACTTAACATCTTATTCATTGTTATAAAAACCTAATAGGAAAATTTTAAATGAAATTTATTATGGCTTTAAGGAACTCTTCTCACTTTCTCAGCCATGCCTAGAACAATGACAAGTTAAGAATTGTTTGATTTGATCATCAGCTTTTTTTTTGTTTTGTTTTTATGCAAAGGAACATTTTTATGACCCTAAGAGCAACCAAGGATACATATCTTGGCGACTCAAAACAGTTTCGCGGCAAAGCAAACACCATGGTGGACACCACAGCAAGAAGGATGCCAGGTCAAGTGGAACATCAGACAGTGAGGGCAGTGGAGGACCAACAGCTTATAGAGAAACTTGCAACCATTTGGAACTGCAGTTAGAGGGTGATCAATGCAAAGAAGCGATATCTTTCATGAATCATTGTGCAGAAAAGGACCTGATTTTTGAGAAAATGAAAGCCACATTCAAGCACAGACAGCTCCTTATTCATGATGCAGCAAAGTCCAATACAGTGCTTTCAGTTTTTCCACGATTTCTTGACACCAAGGGATACAGATGGTAAGATACAGATGATGAGTACAATGATGGGAGAAAATATAGCTCATGTGAAAAACTGTGTTGTCTAGGACCTGTATTGTTTAGTAATGTTAATTTATATTTGTTGCAGATACTTCAAGATTTTGATGTCCAATTTGGAACAGAAACAGCCTCCAGACTTCTTGAACAATGGGACAGTCTGAAGCCCAAGATCATTGCAGAAGCAAGAACACTTACTTCGACCTTGCATCTGACAAACCTGCTCTCAGATGCCCAGGGCAACAGTCAAGATGAGGGTTCCGATTGGCAAGGTAAGGTTTTCTGTAAAGATAATGTTAATATTTCTTTGCTACTCACAATCAGCTAATTTCTGTTAATCCACGTTTGTTTTTTGTTTGTTTGTTTGTTTTTTGCAGGATGGGACAGCGACATGTCCTCTATTTTACTCCTGGCCTACCTTTTGCCACCTTCACCTGGTGGTAGGAACAAATCCACCAAGATCAGCATCAGAGAGGCAATGGACCACATTGTGCAGTTTCACAAGGTTTGCATGGAAACATAAGTGAGCTGTCATGGGTCATGTATTGGGTTATATGTTTTCAATTTTTTTTTTCAGGCTTGCCGTAGTCTAACTGAACACATTAACAAGTCTGAAGGCCTTCAACCACATCTCCTTGCAGTTGGCTCAGCGAAGAACATCATCCATGATTTTTACATCGTGCTGGACGGAAAGCTTCTTCCATGTCAGGCAAAGTCTTTTTAAAGCATACTTTGTCTTTAGCGTGTCATACCCCCACTGCTTAAGTGCAATGTATACATTCATCCAGACAACTATCTACAAGATAGATCTTGGTACAGTCCATGAAACCCCTAGGGTCAAAGACCTATGAGCTAAACTTTTGAATTACTTAAGCTAGATTAAAATGTTTCGCTGCTTTGTTTGCAAACTGGTACATTCTAAAATCAATGACCTTGTTAGTCACCTAAAACTTATTCATGCTTACTATACAGGGAAAAAATTGAACCTGAAATGTGCACAGAACAACTGTAAACATAGCTTCATGACTTATGCTGGATTTCGAAAAAACACTTAAGTAGTGTTCATGGAAATGACTACCTAGACCAAATTGTGACTGAGAATCTAACTGATGAAGATAATGAACAGATTGAGGTAATGACAGATTTAAATAATGATCTTGAAATACCAGAGACATCATCCATAAATGATAAAAGGAGAGGTACTGAAACTCAAAAAATGTGTGCATCCATTATTGCTAGATTGCAAAACAGTGGAGTAGCAACCAGTGTTGTAACATCCGTAGTATCGGATTTGGAAGAATCCATGTACCAGCATGAAATTCATTCAAATATCAAAAGTGAGGTGATAAATCAACTTCCATCTGTTGTCCATCCAATCCATTATTAATCTAGATTAATTCCAAGATTACAGTGAGATTAATCTAGATTAAAAAAATTAATCTATGCCCACCACTAATATATATATATATATATATATATATATATATATATATATATATATATATATATATATATAATAAGTTTAATTTATATAGCGCCTTTCCCAAGCTCAAGGACGCTTTACAGAGTACAATATTTCAAGGCAGTGAAATATAATGAACATACATGAACATAAACATATTCGTCGGACATTTGCCCAGGACGAAGGATCACATGCAGCTGCATGAGTTAATAACAGAGACAACACAGACACAAAAACATACAGAACAAGAGAAAGAACACTACATAATACATGAAACACACACCACATTTCAGGAAAATGAAGGACTCCTAACACATATGCATTGACTGATAGTGGAGGTTGAAAAGGTGGGTCTTAAGCCTTGATTTAAATTCAGTCAAAGTGGTGATGGTTCTGAGTGCAATTGGTAGGGAGTTCCATAATATTGGAGCAATGACAGAAAAGGATCTGCCACCCGCAGAGGATAGACGTATCTAGGAACCCATAGAAGTTCAGAATTTGCAGACCGGAGTGATCGTGAAGGAACATAGGATGAGAGAAGATCAGAAAGATAGGGGGGAGAAAGAGCATTTAGTGCCTTATAAGTGAGCAGTATGATTTTATATTTTATGTGAGATGAGACTGGGAGCCAGTGAAGATCAAATAATATAGGGGTAATGTGGGCAGATTTTTTATTGGAGGTTAACATTCTGGCAGCCGAGTTTTGTATGTACTGTAAACGTGAGATTGAGTGAGCTGATAAACCAGAGAAGAGTGAATTGCAGTAGTCGAGACGGGACGTAATCAGAGCATGCACTAATATTTCTGCATCATTTCTGCAGATAAAGGTTCGCAGTTTGACAATGCGTTGCAGGTGAAAGAAAGACGTTTTAGAGAGGCTGCGAATATGGGCATCAAAGGATAGTGAGGGGTCGAGTATAATACCTAAATTTCTAACAGTAGCTGAGGGGAAAATCGTAGTAGCATCCAGATCAAGACTAAAGTCCACAGAGTTGTTTTTTATTAGAGATGGGGGACCAGTTATCAGAATGTCGGTTTTACCCAGATTCAAGCTAAGAAAATTTGAGTGTAGCCATTGTTTTAACTCACTAACACAAGAGGAGAGTGAGGATTTTACATTAGCAGAATCTGGTTGACAAGCAGTATATAACTGAATATCATCAGCATAACAATGATAACTAAAACCATGTCTACGAATGATGTTGCCAAGTGGCTGAATGTACAGAATGAATAGTAGTGGGCCAAGAACAGAGCCCTGTGGGACACCCTGTTTAAGTAAGACAGTAGGAGATTTGGAGTTGTGTATGGAGATGTGACATTGCCTGCCTGTGAGATAGGAGGAAAACCAGGATAGTGCAGAGCCTGATATGCCAAATTCTGCTAAGCGGAAAAGTAAGATCTTATGACAGACAGTATCAAAGGCAGAGCTGAGGTCTAATAACAGAAGTATAGTGAGACTACCTGAGTCTCCAATGAGTAAAAGATCATTAACAACCTTTACTAGCGCAGTCCCGTGCTATGCTGTTGGCAGAAGCCAGATTGAAAAATATCTAAGAGGTTGTTACCAGCTAGGAATGACTGCAGCTGGGAGGCCACAGCCTTTTCCATGATCTTTGATACAAATGGCAGGTTGGAAATAGGGCGGTAGTTGGATAAGTCTGCCGGGTCCAGATTAGTCTTTTTGAGTATGGGAGTAACAGCAGCAGTCTTAAGTGACACAGGTACAGTAGAGGAGATAAATGACATATTAATGAGGTGGGAGATGGGGGCAGAAATTGCCAATGTACAGTCTTTTAGCAGGAAAGTAGGTGCAGGATCAAGAATGCATGATGAGGAGTTATATTTTTGTATTAACTCAGTGATTAATGAGGAATTGGTTAGGGCTAGGGTTGTCATAGAATTATTAGATTGAGATTTCATATGCACATCGGTAGTTGGTTCTTCCCCAAATGTCGCATACACAGTATCTAGCTTACCCTGGAAATGGTTCAAGAAAGAGCAACACATAACCATAGATTCAGAGACACTAAGGCTGTGCTTTGGTGCTTGAGTCAGTTTATTAATTGTGCTAAATAATATTTTGGGCCTATTGCTTGCTTTGTTAATGTTGCTGGAGATATGGGAAGAGCGGGCTGTTTTTAAGGCCAGTTTGTATTGCTGAAGGCATTCAGCGTATATAAGAAAATGGCCGGTTGAACCAGTTTTCCTGAACAGACGTTCATGTTGTCTACATTTTACCTTCAAACCTCGAAGTTCTGCATTGAACCACGGGGAGGAATGGGACATAGGAACAGACCTAATCTTAGTTGGGGCAAACTTATCCAGCAATTTTTCAACAGTACAGCAATACTTGTCATAAATCATAGATGGGCAGTTTAAATTTAGCACATCAGAAAGAGCAGAGAAGGCAACAGAATCACAAAAGGAGCTAGTGTCAACATTATTTAAATGACGATAACGTATGGTTAGATTTTTGATGTGGTTGACTGGACAGATGGATGTAAAATCAAAGGAGATGAGTCTATGGTCAGAAAGAGGGGTAGCGAAACTGTCAACAGAGATATTATGCAGACCAGATGTACAAACAAGATCAAGCGTGTGACCATGAGTATGAGTTGGAAAATTAACATGCTGGATGAGGTCGAAACAGTCAAAGACAACATTTAGTTGAGCAGCAGTGGAGCAAGCAGTATCGACATGAATGTTGAAATCACCAAGAAGAATAACTTGGGATGACACAGCACATGCTTGGGTTAGTAATTCACTGAGTTCTGAGAAAAAGTCACTTTGTTGTTTTGGTGGTCTGTAAATTAATATAAGTACAACGGGATGTTTGATACCAAGCTTCATAACCATGTACTCAAATGTCGTGGTATTGTGAAAAACCAGTTCAGAGACAGTTAATGACGCACGAAAAATGACAGCAAGACCACCCCCTTTACCAGTTGTACGTGGTTCTGACATATGTCGATATCCAGTAGGGGTAAGTAGATTCAGCTGGATAAAATCATCTGGTACCTGCCAAGTCTCTGTGAGGAATAACATATCAAATTTATTGTCAACTATTAGCTCATTCATGTAGGTGCCTTTGTCTGAGATAGATCGACAATTTAGGAGGGCACAGTGATTATTTGTTCCATTGACAGTAGGGGTATGCTTAATCTCAGAGTTAGTTATATTAATGTTGACAAGGGAGCGATGCCGATTATAAAAACGCGCCGACTGTTTCATAGCCCTGCTACTGGACCAGATAGAGGGGATCGCAGATGATGATGACTGATGAAGAACGTATCTCCTTCTAGAAGAGCGATGTATATATCTTGGGCGACGAAGGATACCAGATGAGCGGCACTGGTCATACGTCACGGGGTCAAGGCGCCAGTGCCCGTTTAGAGCCACTAGCTCGCAGGGCCTGTATACGATTTCCATTTGAGTGTTGAAGCCAAAAATAGCCAGAAATAGAATAGTAAATGCCAGAAACTTTAACGTGCTGAGAGGAGCCATGGAAATGTCAGCCAACAGCATTACCGCGTTAGCCAGAACCGAACCCAACCCAACATCAACAAAAGCTCACGGAAAGGGCAGCTACCGGACCAAACAGTATGCTAGCAGACAATCCACAAGTAGAGTGTTAGCTCACCTCATAGTTAGTCAGATCGATGGTGGATCGAGAGGGTAGAGGGCTCGCGAAAAACTAGAAACCAAACTTTTCTGCCACAAAAAACCTCTCCAACACGAGTTCTCCAGCACGCCGAAAGGCAAAAGATAACTCGCAAAAAAACTCTCCAACACGCCGAAAGGCAAAAGATAACATCCAGACATATGGAAATTCCTCAGATCGGGAAGCAGTCCAAACAATAAATCCGAAACGTGAATTAACGCAACAGGCAGACAAAACAAAACAAAACAATAACCCAGCATGGAGCGGCAGCTAGATGCGCACAGCGTACCCAAACCGGAAGTTTGAACCCCGGATATATATATACACAGTGCCCTCCACAATTATTGGCACCCCTGTTTAAGATGTGGTCGTGGACTTCAAAAAATTCTCCTTTTTTTTAAAACAACATAGAACCCAAATGCAAAAAAAGAGAAAAATCCAACCTTTCATTTAAGTACATAACTTTGGTGGTAAAAAAAATATCATACATTTAGAAAAAAAAAAAAAACTTGAAATCATGTGTCCCACAATTATTGGCACCCCTAACAATTCCTCTAAAAAATTTAATTGTTTTTTTTTTATATATTTTCTGTAGTTGCTAAGGTTGGTCAGGGTATCTAGGGACTTTTAATTAGTAATTCATGATTTCCTGTTTCCCTGGGGTATAAATATGACGTGACACAGCGGCCTAATTCTCTTACCCATTTGTCAACATGGCAAAGACAAGAGAACACACCATTCAAGTAAGGCAGATGTGTGTCGACCTTCATAAGTCAGGCAATGGCTACAAGAAAATAGCCACTCGCCTTAACTTGCCGGTATCTACAGTCAGAGGAATCATTAAGAAGTTTAAAACAACTGGAACAGTGACAAACAAGGCTGGAAGAGGTCCCAAGTTTATCTTGCCACAACGCACAGTGAGGAGGATGGTAAGAGAAGTAAAAAAATTTCCCAAGCTCACCGTCACAGAATTGCATCAAAGAGTGGCATCTTGGGGTCACAGAGTCTCCAAAACAACCATCAGACGCTCTCTACATGCCAACAAGCTGTTTGGGAGGCATGCAAGGAAAAAGCCTTTTCTCACTAACACTCACAAACGTAAACGTCTGGAGTTTGCTAAGCGGTACTGGGACTTCAACTGGGATCGTGTGCTTTGGTCAGATGAGACTAAGATTGAGCTTTTTGGCAACAAACACTCTAAGTGGGTCTGGCGTAAAACAAAAGATGAGTATGCCGAAAAGCACCTCATGCCCACCGTGAAGTATGGTGGAGGATCTGTGATGCTGTGGGCCTGTTTCTCTTCCAAAGGCCCTGGGAACCTTGTTAGGGTGCATGGCATTATGAACGCTTTGAAGTACCAGGATATTTTAAATAAAAACCTGATGGCCTCTGCCAGAAAGCTGAAGATGGGTCGTCATTGGGTCTTTCAGCAGGATAATGATCCAAAACATGTGGCAAAATCTACACAAAAGTGGTTCAGCAGTCACAAACTCAAGGTCCTCCCATGGCCATCTCAGTCCCCAGACCTCAACCCAATCGAAAACCTGTGGAGCGAGCTAAAGAGAAGAGTGCATAAGAGAGGACCCAGGACACTGGATGATCTAGAAAGATTGTGCAAAGAAGAATGGTCAAAAATCCCTCTCTCTGTGTTCTCCAATCTTGTGAAATGTTATAGGTGGAGATTAAGTGCTGTCTTGTTGGCAAAAGGAGGTTGTACAAAGTATTAACATCAGGGGTGCCAATAATTGTGGCACACATGATTTCAAGTTTTTCTTTTTTTCTAAATGTGTGATTTTTTTTACCACCAAAGTTATGTACTTAAATAAAAGGTTGGATTTTTCTCTTTTTTTGCATTTGGGTTCTATGTTGTTTTTAAAAAAAAAAGGAGAATTTTTTGAAGTCCACGACCACATCTTAAACAGGGGTGCCAATAATTGTGGAGGGCACTGTAAATTTGTGTCAGAAGACAAGTTGTCATTCTTGTGTCATAAGTTATGCTTTCAAGTGTTTTGAATTGAAAATTGCAATGGTTTGAACGTGTTGAATGTCTTGGATTTCTGAAATAATGTTCTTTAAAAAACTAATTGCAACTTTCAAAATTCATATTTCAGAAATAAAAAAACATTTCTATATATGTTTGTTTGATCATTGTGTATATTAGTACAGAATGAGTCATCAGTATTACTTAATTAGCATTCAAAGTTAATATTTAGTAATTTATTATTAACACGTGCTGTGGTGTGTATTTAATCTTACAAGGGTTTACATTTTAACACTAGTGGTAAAAGATAACACTGAAAGGATATACATACACTTCTGTTGGGTGTACTTATAAACTCTTACTGTGTACAAATTTACTCTCAAAGCCATGTACATATTCAACACTTTCAGAAGTGTTATTTTAACTCCAAAACGGAGGGAGTCATATGTACATTTTTGGAGTGTTGAATTTGACTCAATTTGAGTAAAATGTACACTGCCGTTTTTGCTGTGTAGGATTCTGCTTGTTATTTTCTATGAGGGAGGAGAAATATGCTGATCAGCAGCACCAAGAGATTTTCTAGAACTCAGGAGATTCTCCTTCCATGCTATTTGAAATACTGTTAATTTTGTTTGACGGCATTTACGTTCTAATTTCTGAGTGGTCTGTTTTAAGGTGTGTGTATGATCATTATACCACTGTGCTGATTTTTTCTCCCTGATCATTTTGGTCTTAAGTGGAGCTCCATCATCTAGAGTATAACGTAATGTTGATTCTAGGTATTCAGTGGCCCAGTGGAGCTCTGCGGGGTCAGATGGAGATCTAATTAATATCGTTATTTCCTGAAGATTATTGATAAAACTCGCTGCTGTAGCTGATGTGATCGTGTTTAACACGGTAACGTGGTGAGGTACTAATGCAGTGACTGAGGCAGATTTTAAAAGAGATGAGGTAATGATCTGAAATAACTTCAGACTGTGGAATTATTACAAAATTTTTATTTATTTGGATTCATAAAAATATATTTCATAATATATTATTCATTTGGATTATTTTTAATCCAAATGTTAATCACAAATCGAGAGTGTGTCCACCACTATGAGTGGGTCCTATAACATTCTGATTAATTCCAACTGAATCTAGAATGGACACAAATGCTGCTCTTTGTGATGAAATCTGCAAATTCTATTAGAAAATCAGAGTTGGGCCCCTGGGGGTCTATAAATAATAATAAGCAGTGGAATTGACTGACTGGACCTGCTTTTGGACACTGAATATTTTATGTTGGTGTAAAGAACTTTAAATGTTTTACACAAATGTAATGTAAATGTTTATACGTCAGTATTAGTATTTTATAATCAGTGTGAGATGTAATTGGGAGCAGTGTAGACTGATTAAAACAGGGGTGATGTGATCATATTTTCTAGATCTAGTGAGGACTCTTGCTGCTGCATTCTGAACTAACTGAAGCTTATTTCTGCACTTACTCCAACACCCAGACAGTAAAGCGTTACAGTAGTCTAATCTAGATGTTACAAAAGCATCAACTAGTTTTTCTGCATCCTGTAACGACATCATATTTCTAATTTTAGCAATATTTCTAAGATGAAAGAAGGAGATCCTGGTAAAAATGGAGTCAATAATCACACCAGTGTCTTTTACTGTTGCACATGATTCGACAGAAAAACTATCCAGAGATGTTAACCCAAACCCAATAGTGTCTAAAGTTCTGTGTAATGATCAGAGCCTGCATCAACTTCTTCAGCAGTTTGTTATATACTGTGGGATCAAACCATATAATGTGTGTGTGTATTTGTGTGTGTGTATGTGTTTCTGTCTGTTCAACTCTATGACCTCACTTCACTAATCTATAAGATAAAACCTAAATATATTTTAAAAATCTGGATTGTGTAGAGCTGTTCTGCTCTGCGAATCAATGATAAAGAAGACAAATGGATGCTGGTGGTGATGTTCTTAAGAGTGTATCTGCTGATAAAAAAAAAAAAAAAAGTTTTTACAGAACACAATAGAAACATTATTTTTTATAGTTTTACAACATAGATGGAATAAAAGCATTTCTTCAGTGAACAAGCTTCCAGTCAGACAAAAATCAGAACTCTGTGAGAAGGTGATTTCAACGTGAACAGAAGCATGACACACTCTCACACTCGTTTGCTTAAATTAAATAAATGCTTTATTTTTAGAAACATTTTATGTTTTCCGTTGAGCTGGATTTGGGATTAGGGGTTAATTTCACCCAGAAATGGTTCTTTCCTGATGTGCTGCATCTTGCGATTCTTGCAGGATTTCCTCATGCAGATGGTTTCTGAACCCCAGCATGATCTCCAGGTCTTTGTTGTGGAGGATCTCCTGCAATGAGAGCAGTGTGTGTTTGTGTAAACTCATAAATCCATTTCCATGAGCTGCTTTGACCATCTGCAGCGTGGTGGAGAAAGAGGTCTTCATGTCCTCACATATAGGAAACATGCAGCAGGTCCAAAGGTTATACACACACAGGTCTCCAGAGAACCTGATGTCCTTCACACTCAGTCCCCAGTGGCTCACACACTCACTAAAAGAAACACCAAACACTTTTAACCTACCCACATCTTCACAGCAGAGCACAATCTTTTTCAGATCATCCTGAACACCAAATGCCACAGTGGCAAACTGTGTCCTTCCATCCATAGACACAGCGAATGAGTGCATAAAGGTGAAGGAGGGGATGGAGAGACTTCTTTCCACCCAGCAACTACTGATAATGGAGTTCTGGCCCAACATGACTCCTTGCTCTAGCCTGGAGAATTCCACCACACTGCCCTCACACACTCGCACACTTGGATGGATTATGCTCTGTATGACACACACGTTATTATTCTCACATACATCCAAAGGACAGGAACTGAAGGTGATGGTCTGGAGACAAAGTTCTTCTCGTAGACACATGTCTACAGTAAGGTGGAACAGGTACTCATTCATGGTGCCCAGGTGGTAAAATTTTGATTCGTTGAGGATTATTACATTCAGCTGTGTTCCTCTGAGATGCTGAAAGATCTTCTTTCTGACTTCTACCAGACCTTTCTCCTTCTTCGCAACATTCTCAGTGTTGTTGGTGTACTCGGCCGTAGCGCTGCTTCCTAAACTCTGCAGAAAATCACCGTAGGCATCAATCTCACAACTCAGAGGTCTAATTTCTCGGTAGAGCTCCAGCAGCGTCTCCACTGTGCCATGACTGATGTAGTATGTGCTGTCAGTGTAGACCACGTCATCATCCTGCTTCCTGAACACAGCGCCACTTCTCTGCATTACTTCCACACTGGGTTTGTGCAGGAACCGGTGGCAGGTTCTGTATTCCACATCGTGGACAGGTGGCTCATCTCCGGGTTCCAGAACAAACACACCATGTGATTGGCCGATGGACAGGGGGGAGGGGTGTGCCAGGGCAGTGAAGCCAGGTTTATAAAACTCCATACTCTGGGTGGCACTGTAGAGCTCCACGTCATCAGCACACGTGACCAATACACCAGGGTTCATGTGAGCAGGAAAGTCCACATACATGAGCAGCTTTAAATCCAACATCTGATACACACGTTCTCCTAGAGGAACAGCCATGAAGATCTTCCCCAGGGCACTGGTGTGGGGTAAACGCTGACTCCACCCTCCTGCACACACGCACACACACACACACGCGCACACACACACACGCGCACACACAGTATATAAGAAGTGTCATATTTTCTCTGATTGTGATTTACAGTTGAAATAATCAGATCCCTTAGTTCTCAGAGTGGGGTCTGTGATGACATCAGTGACAATTTAACTGGAATAAAATAATTATAAACTAATATTTAAAAAAACATTAATAATAATAATAATTATAATTAGTATTAATATTATCTAACAGTGATTAAATCCAGGTTTGTTGGCTAATGGCTTTATGGCTAAAGCAGAAACAAATACTACAAGCAATCAGATAACCCGGCACAGGGGGTGCTGTAGAGACAACTTATTAAAATTTAATATAAATATTAAAATTCACCACCCCCACTGTCATACCATAAGCCACGCCCCCTCACTTTGATTCTGAGCAAAACTGTTTTTCTCTGGACCTTCTGGAAGCATCATCACAGCAGAATGGATAATAACCATGACATTTTGTGATCATGAGAAAACAAGAAAGGAAAAAAAGATATTGTAATGCATGGCCTCCTTGGACTTCTGTAGCTTCTGTACATGTTTACAGAGAAATCGTTTTACAGAATCACAAAACACATCACCTGAGGACACACCCCCAGTAGGAGGAGCTACACATGTAAAGCACGCCATGCTAACAATAATCCTTCACACTGTTAATAGGCTTTTAATTAACTGATTAATTCCACCAGTCTGAGGAACATCATATTATCAGAATAGCATCAAGGTGATTGAGGAAGGTGTGTGAGATCACCAGCGTGGATGAGGAGTACTCTGAACCTGGATAAGGTATCTCCATACTCATCACTCAGGAGCTGGAGAACGTGTAGTGTCGAGCCTCCGTTACCTGTAAACACAAAACACACACGTTATATTTATAATATATAATTATATTATAATTATTATTTCAGGTGATTTTCTGCTTCTGTACTCGCCGATCTTGTAGCCTGGAGGATCTGCGACCACACGGTACACAGTGAGAGGAAGCTCACGCCTGAGGATCTTCTCCTGCAGCTGAACTTCATACCAACGTCTCTGATCTTCATCTACTGCTGTGATCACCACCAAGTCCCAAAACCCACCTGATTTCACCTCAGCACCTGAAACACACACACACACACACACACACACTAAAACCTGCCTGTACCAGGAAGTGAACATCTGTACAGTTTCTCTGTTTTACATAAAGATATTAACGCGGTAAGTAAAATAGATGATGAT
>NC_060900.1:29466165-29521497 GCF_014805685.1 Silurus meridionalis
AAATACAGATTTCTATCATAATTCCACAGTCTGAAGTTATTTCAGATCATTACCTCATCTCTTTTAAAATCTGCCTCAGTCGCTGCATTAGTACCTCACCACGTTACCGTATTAAACATGTTCACGTCAGCTACAGCAGCGAGTTTTATCAATAATCTTCCGGAACTGTCAATATTAATTAGATCTCCGTCTGACCCCGCAGAGCTCCACTGGGCCACTGAATACCCAGAATCAACGTTACATTACACTCTAGATGATGGAACTCCACTTAAGACCAAAATGATCAGGGAGAAAAATCAGCACAGTGGTATAATGATCATACACACACCTTAAAACAGACCACTCAGAAATTAGAACGTAAATGGCGTCAAACAAAATGAACAGTATTTCAAATAACATGGAAGGAGAGCCTCCTAAATTATAGAAAATCTCTTAGTGCTGCTGATCAGCATATTTCTCCTCCCTCATAGAAAATAACAAGCATAATCCTAGATTTTTATTCTGTACTGCAGCAATATAAACAGGAAATAAAAGCACTGCACTCACATGCACATCATCAATAGGTAGTAATGATTTCATCAACTTTTTTAATAATAAAATTAAAAACATCAGGCAAGAAATCCAGGCGATTAAAATAAATCCAAACTATTTTATAAATAACCCTGTAGACAGCAGTGTCATTATAACAGACCATCAATTACAAAGTTTTACTCCTATTCAAGAGAAGGACTTCATTTTATTTATTTCCTCATGAAAATCATCAACCTGCATTCTCGATCCCTCGCCTACAAGTTTCCTCAAACAGATCATTCCAGAGGGAATTGAACCTGTTTTAAAATAATAAACTCTTCCATTAGCACTGGTTTTGTACCTAAATCCTTCAAACTGCAGTTATCAACCCCCTAATTAAGAAACCTGACCTTCACCCTGTCAGCTGTCCAACTACAGACCGATATCAAACCTCCCCTTTATCTCCAAGATTCTAGAAAAGGTTGTAGCACAGCAGTTCTGCTCACATCTACTGAGGAAGAACATTTATGAAATGTATCAGTCAGGATTTCGGCCTCATCATAGCACAGAGACGGCGCTAGTTAAGGTGGTAAATGACTGTTATTGGCCTCTGATCAGGGTTTTGTCTCTTTACTTGTTTTGCTCGACCTCAGTGCAGCTTTTCACAACATTGATCATCATCTCCTGCTTGCTGGACTTGAGAACGTTGTTGGAATAAAGGGAACAGCTCTCTCTTGGCTCAGGTCTTATTTGACTGATTGCTATCAGTTTGTTGATGTAAATAGTGAGTTCTCCACGCTCTCTGAGGTAAAGTTTGATGTTCCGCAAAGATGTGTCTTAGGCCCAATGCTTTTCTCTTTATATCTGCTGCCTCTGGCATAACATGGATACATATACATAAACATGGTATTTGCTTCCATTGCTATTCTGATGGACCTTGGTGTGATTATTGACTCTAGTGTTTCCTTTGAGACTCACGTGAATAAATTTACCAGGATCTCCTTCTTTCACCTTAGAAATATTGCTAAAATTAGAACTATAATGTCGTTACAGGATGCAGAAAAACTAGTTGATGCTTTTGTAACATCTAGATTAGACTACTGTAACGCTTTACTGTCTGGGTGTTGGAGTAAGTGCAGAAATAAGCTTCAGTTAGTTCAGAATGCAGCAGCAAGAGTCCTCACTAGATAAGATAAGATAAGATAAGATAAGATAAACCTTTATTCGTCCCACAGTGGGGAAATTTCTATGTTACAGCAGCAAGACAAAGAAATAAAAATAGATGCAAATATATAAAAAAGAATATACAAAAAATAAAAACAGAGAAATAAAAACAAATAATAATAATAATAATAATAATAATAATAATAATAACAAACAAAGAAATAAAAATAAATGCAAATATATGAAAAAGAATATACATATACTACAATAACATTATATACACAGTACAATGTATAAATACTAATAGGAAAAAAACAAAAGTACGCGTTTCAAGTAATATTTCAAGGTGGTATTGCACGTAATTGCGGGTAATATTGCACATATCCAGAAAATATGAGCACATCAGCCCTGTTTTAATCATCTACACTGCTCCCAATTACATCTCACACTGATTATAAAATACTACTACTGACATATAAAGCAGGGGGCAGATGTTTCTCTTATAAACCCCACAGTTATGGAACAACCTTCCAATCAGTGTTCGGGACTCAGACACAGTCTCAGTGTTCAAGTCGAGGCTGAACACATATTTATTTAGTGGAGTCTTTAGTCAGTAGGTGTTTGTGAGGTAAAGGAGCAGATCTGGAGGGATCATGGATATCGAGTGTTTGGTGAACTGGGATATTTGGATGCTGTCGTCTCCTCACTCTCACACGTTCACTCAGGTTTGTTGATGGTGGTGTGGTGGGTCGTCTCTTATCCCAGAGATCCTCATGTCTGTGTTTCCTTCTGCTTCTTCATTTTAGTTCTGCTGCTATAGCAAGTCTTACCAGAGTCCAAACTGCACAGTGTCCTTTACTTTCATACAACAATAAGGACACTTAATAATCCATATCCTTTTTCTGTCACCCTCTCTCTCTCTCTCTCTCTCTCTCTCTCTCTCTCTCTCTCTCTCTCGGTTGAGTTAAACATGCTCCTGAGGCTGCAGTGAAAACTGTTCCTGCTCCTCTTCCCTCTGTGGATCTTCCCACTTTGTCCTGGTCTGCCTCTGGATAGTGTTCTCTTCGACTGGAGGCGACTCTGTACAGCTGGGGACGGTTTCTTATCAACGCCTTTTGTGTTTCCATAAAATTCCAAAGTAAGAACGGGAGCTTTAAGGATGCTACACTGACTCAGGACTACATTTTGTTCTGATCATTATCACTGTGCCCCGCAACATCGTTTATCTGTAATAAATGGACATTAGGTGGAACCCAGATAAGGATGGGTTCCCTCTTGAGTCTGGTTCCTCTCAAGGTTTCTTCCTTATGCATCTTGGGGAGTTTTTCCTTCACCACAGTCTCCACCGACTTGTTCATCAGGGACAAACTGTAGTAAAGGCTCAGACTGAAGAGAAACAAACAAGAGCAGGAGGTGTAGCTTGTCTGTCAAAAGTACCTCAGGTTGATGCCAAATAAGCATCCTGGAGCAGGAGACAATGAAGCACGTCAGATGACAGCATGGTGCTTTGACTGAAACCTTTAGTAGAAAATATTTAGAACACACACTCAGTGAAACTCAGCATTAAAGAAAACCATACATTAATTTCAACATACAAAGTGCTGGCTCATACAATGTTCAGGGAAACCTGGAGAACATGTTCACTAACTTACAGATTACACACCTTGAGAACACTGGAATAAATGTCCAGAGTGAAGAGAATTTGCAGAATTTCATAACAAATTTAGCTACTTTTTTGCACAAAGCATTAATTGTTGGTGACTTTAATATTGATTTTGATAATCAGGAAGACTCCTTAAGAGCAGCAGTTGTGTCCATTCTAGATTCAGTAGAATTAATCAGAATTTTAGAGGACCCACTCATAGTGGAGACACACTCTTAATTTTTTATTTACATTTGTATTAAAAAAAAATATATATATAGTCATAATTCCACAGTCTGAAGTTATTTCAGATCATTACCTCATCTCTTTTAAAATCTGCCTCAGTCATTGCATTAGTACCTTACCACGTTACCGTATTAAACATGTTCACGTCAGCTACAGCAGCGAGTTTTATCAATAATCTTTCGGAACTGTCAATATTAATTAGATCTCTGTCTGAATCCGCAGAGCTTGACTGGGCCACTGAATACCTAGAATCAACGTTACGTTACACTCTAGATGATGGAGCTCCACTTAAGACCTTAAGGGAGGTGGTAGCTCAGTGGTTAAGGCATTGGGCTTTGGATCAGAAGATCACAGGTTCAAATCCCACCACCACCAAGCTGCCACTGCTGGGCCCTTGAGCAAAGCCCTAAAACCCTCCCCTGCTCAGTTGTAAGTCGCTCTGGATAAGGGCGTCTGCCAAATGCCGCAAAATGTAAATGTAAAATGACCAAAATGATCAGGGAGAAAAAATCAGCACAGTGGTATAATGATCATACACACACCTTAAAACAGACCACTCAGAAATTAGAACGTAAATGGCGTCAAACCAAATTAACAGTATTTCAAATAACATGGAAGGAGAATCTCCTGAGTTCTAGAAAATCTCTTAGTGCTGCTGATCAGCATATTTCTCCTCCCTCATAGAAAATAACAAGCAGAATCCTAGATTTTTATTCTGTACTGCAGCAAAATGAACAGGAATAAAAGCACTGCACTCACATGCACACCATCAATAGGTAGTATAAGATTTCATCAACTTTTTTAATAATAAAGTTAAAAACATCAGGCAAGAAATCCAGGCGATTAAAATAAATCCAAACTATTTTATAAATAACCCTGTAGACAGCAGTGTAATTATAACAGACCATCATTTATAAAGTTTCACTCCTATTCAAGAGAACGACTTCATTTTATTAATTTCCTCATCAAAATCATCAACCTGCATTCTCCATCCCTCACCTACAAGTTTCCTCAAACAGATCATTCCAGTGGGAATTGAACCTGTTTTAAAATAATAAACTCTTCCATTAGCACTGGTTTTGTACCTAAATCCTTCAAACTGCAGTTATCAACCCCTAATTAAAAAGCCTGACCTTCACCCTGTCAGCTGTCCAACTACAGTCCAATATCAAACCTCCCCTTTATCTCCAAGATTCTAGAAAAGGTTGTAGCACAGCAGTTCTGCTCTCATTTACTGAGGAAGAACATTTATGAAATGTATCAGTCAGGATTTCGGCCTCATCATAGCACAGAGACGGCGCTAGTTAAGGTGGTAAATGACTGTTATTGGCCTCTGATCAGGGTTTTGTCTCTTTACTTGTTTTGCTCGACCTCAGTGCAGCTTTTCACAACATTGATCATCATCTCCTGCTTGCTGGACTTGAGAACGTTGTTGGAATAAAGGGAACAGCTCTCTCCTGGCTCAGGTCTTATTTGACTGATCGCTATCAGTTTGTTGATGTAAATGGTGAGTTCTCCACACTCTATGAGGTAAAGTTTGGTGTTCATCAAGGATCTGTCTTAGGCCCACTGCTTTTCTCTTTATATCTGCTGCCTCTGGGTGAAATTATTTATAAACATGGTATTCACTTCCATTGCTATGCTGATGATACACAGCTGTATATTTCAGCAAAGCCAGATGAGAGAGATCATCTTAACAATGTTGAGGAGTGTGTAAAGGACATTAGACAGTGGATGCTTGATAACTTCCTTCTGCTCAACTCAGATAAGAGAGAAGTACTTTTACTAGAACCACATGCAGCTAGAAGTAAACTTTCAGATTCCGTAGCATCTCTGGTTGGTGTTTCTGTTTCAGTGTGTACAGCAGTCAAACACCTTGGTGTGATTATTGACCCGAGTCTTTTCTTTGAGTCTCACGTGAATAATATCACCAGGATCTCCTTCTTTCACCTTAGAAATATTGCTAAAATTAGAAATATGATGTCGTTACAGGATGCAGAAAAACTAGTTGATGCTTTTGTAACATCTAGATTAGACTACTGTAACGCTTTACTGTCTGGGTGTTGGAGTAAGTGCAGAAATTGGCTTCAGTTAGTTCAGAATGCAGCAGCAAGAGTCCTCACTAGATCTAGAAAATATGAGCACATCAGCCCTGTTTTAATCATCTACACTGCTCCCAATTACATCTCACACTGATTATAAAATACTACTACTGACGTATAAAGCACTTAACGCTCTCATGCTGCAGTATCTGAGTGAACTTCTGTACCAGGATGATCCTCCACGCCTACTTAGATCAAAAGGTGCAGGCTATTTGTTGGTCCCTCAAATAATGAAGACTCCAGCAGGGGGCAGATGTTTCTCTTATAAACCCCACAGTTATGGAACAACCTTCCCGAGTCTTTAGTCAGTAGGTGTTTATGAGGTAAAGGAGCAGATCTGGAGGGATCATGGATATGGAGTGTTTGGTGAACTGGGATATTTGGATGCTGTTGTCTCCTCACTTTCACACGTTCACTCAGGTTTGTTGACAATGGTGTGGTGGGTCATCTCTTATCCCAGAGATCCTCATGTTGGTGTTACCTTCTGGTTCTCCCTTTTAGCTATACTGGCCCTATCGAGTTTTGCCGGAGTCCAAACTGCACAGTGACATTAACTTTCTTGTCTGTGTAAATCTGCTCTGAAACAATTTTCATTGTTAAAAGTGCAATTAAAATAAACATTAAATTAAATGTAAACGATTTGCAAATGGAACCTTAATACTGCAGAGTTCCATTTATTACACGGTTCAAGTAGAGATACTGTGAGATTTTAATCAGACATTTAATCAAACCGGAACTGTATGCAAACATTTATGTAATAAAGATAGAGAAGTTTACACTTATTTGTAGTTTCTCAGTCAGAATAGAAAAGATAACAAAGAAAGAGCATAGCGACAGACTGGTGACATCAAATGTTAGAATTTTCATTGTACAGTGGAACCTGGTTATGTCGACGGCGTAGGGGATGCCAAAAAGCGTTGAGATAACCGATGATAGAGATAAACGAAAAACAATATAGCGGCAATATATTAACATGCTTGAAATTTCTTTATGAACATGATGTACGTTAATAAATGAGAATGTGCATGCACGTGTTTTTGGAGATTTTTTTTATGCGTTGCCGCAATTTCTTTGATTAAGGCATGCTATAAAAATGTACATACATGTTTGTTTACACCAAAAGGCATATGTACACCAACTAACAGCAGAGATTTACCAGTATACAATACAAACCACCGTCGATTCTCAAAACAAACCTTTATTATATTCTCCAACATTACAAACACACAGATCGCTCAGAAAATCACAAAAAATGTGCGGGGTGTAGTTCAATTTTACAAAAAGCTAACCAGTGTCAACATTAAATTCTCGAGTCATTTCACTCTGACACACAGCTCTGAAAAGTGTCCTACACCTGTAGCATCTGTAAGGCTTGATTTTTCCACCACTTCCGCGAGTTCTTTTGCGGCTGCACAGTGCCGTCTCACTGCCGTATTTTCGCGTATATAAGATGCACCCTGGGTGAGGGGGATGTAAAAATTTCTATAGGACGCGTCTTATATACGCGAAAATACGGTCATGCGGATTGAGATAACCGACGTTAAGTGGCAAATTTGCCTCCCTTGTGCTCGAGATATTAGGGTTCGTCGGCATAAAAGAATCGACATAACTGATTCAAAATGCTAAGACAAAGCGAGAATTTGGCAGTTCCACTTCAAAAACGTCGACCTAATAGGGCTGGCGAGTTAACTGAGGTCGAGATAAGTGGGTTCCACTGTAATTTGATAAATTATAAATGATGGTTAATTTCTGTTCTAAGTTCCTAGATGCATAATTAACCAGTTATAAAAGTGATGTGATTGAAAAAGGGCACCACACACACACCCACCCACACACACACATACACACACACACACACACACACAAGTGACACCTGTGAGTGTAAATGAAAAATCTGCTCCGCTTCAGTGTCTCTTACAGTGAATAGGGAAGTAAAGAGTGTATAATTATAGACTTTAATAAAAATATTTGTTAAACTTTACCTCCAAAATCCACATAAACATCACATTATCAATAATACTTAGGTAAGGAAATTAGTTTGCGGTTTAATTACAGAACATACCAACAATTCACTTTTTACACCTGAGCTTTATTCAGCTCCAACACACACACACACACACACACACACACACACACACACACACATCTATTATTTAGTTTTCCTACAAAATAAAAATGAATAAAACAACAAAACGTATAAACTGCGATTAATCCTGATATTCATCATAACAAGGCTCCTGTACATTTCCAGCCTATTCTTGGTCATCTTCTTGATCTCCATCATATCTCTACTCTTAATCCTGTTCACCATCTCCCTGTTCCCCATTGTGTTCTACAGTTGTACTGTAGTGTTATGTAGGGCTAGTGTTTAACAATACACAAAGTCACAATAGTGATTCTATAGTATTTTAAATATTCCTGATTCAGAAGAAGGTGAAAATTATCATTTGTATCATCCTCACTGCCACAAATACACTATACATCTTAATGGAAAATATACACATTAATGTAATAATTCTTAAAAGAATCTTAAATTTCTTTTATTTTATTCTACTTGGCCAAAGAAGCTGTTGCTTTTATGTTACATTAGTTTACAAAAGGTTAGAACAGGATTATACAGGATTAGAACAGGATTATACAGGGTTAGAACAGGATTAGAACAGGATTATACAGGGTTAGAACAGGGTTAGAACAGGATTATACAGGATTATACAGGGTCAGAACAGGATTATACAGGGTTAGAACAGGATTATACAGGTTAGAACAGTATTTTACAGGGTTAGAACAGGATTATACAGGATTAGAACAGGGTTAGAACAGGATTAGAACAGGGTTATACAGGGTTAGAACAGGATAAGAACAGGATTATACAGGATTATACAGGATTAGAACAGGGTTATACAGGGTTATAACAGGATTATACAGGGTTAGAACAGGTTAGAACAGGATTATACAGGTTAGAACAGGATTATACAGGTTAGAACAGGATTATACAGGGTTAGAACAGGATTATACAGGGTTAGAACAGGTTAGAACAGGATTATACAGGTTAGAACAGGGTTAGAACAGGATTATACAGGATTAGAACAGGGTTAGAACAGGATTATACAGGTTAGAACAGTATTTTACAGGGTTAGAACAGGATTATACAGGTTAGAACAGGATTATACAGGGTTAGAACAGGACTAGAACAGGATTATACAGGGTTAGAACAGGTTAGAACAGGATTATACAGGGTTAGAACAGGATTATACAGGGTAAGAACAGGATTAGAACAGGATTATACAGGGTTAGAACAGGATTATACAGGATTAGAACAGGATTATACAGGATTAGAACAGGATTATACAGGGTTAGAACAGGATTAGAACAGTATTATACAGGGTTAGAACAGGATTAGAACAGGATTATACAGGATTATACAAGGTCAGAACAGGATTATACAGGGTTAGAACAGGTTAGAACAGGTTAGAACAGTATTATACAGGGTTAGAACAGGATTATACAGGATTAGAACAGGGTTAGAACAGATTATACAGGGTTAAAACAGGATTATACATGGTTAGAACAGGATAAGAACAGGATTATACAGGATTATACAGGATTAGAACAGGATTATACAGGGTTATAACAGGATTATACAGGGTTAGAACAGGATTAGAACAGGATTATACAGGTTAGAACAGGATGATACAGGGTTAGAACAGGATTATACAGGGTTAGAACAGGATTATACAGGTTAGAACAGGTTAGAACAGGATGATACAGGGTTAGAACAGGGTTAGAACAGGATTATACAGGATTAGAACAGGGTTAGAACAGGATTATGCAGGTTAGAACAGTATTTTACAGGGTTAGAACAGGATTATACAGGTTAGAACAGGATTATACAGGGTTAGAACAGGACTAGAACAGGATTATACAGGGTTAGAACAGGTTAGAACAGGATTATACATGGTTAGAACAGGATTATACAGGGTAAGAACAGGATTAGAACAGGATTATACAGGGTTAGAACAGGATTATACAGGATTAGAACAGGATTATACAGGGTTAGAACAGGATTATACAGGGTTAGAACAGGATGATACAGGGTTAGAACAGGATTATACAGGTTAGAACAGGATTATACAGGGTAAGAACAGGATTAGAACAGGGTTATACAGGGTCAGAGCAGGATTATACAGGGTCAGAACAGGATTATGCAGGTTAGAACAGGATTAGAACAGTATTTTACAGGGTTAGAACAGGGTTATACAGGGTTAGAACAGGATTATACAGGGTTAGAACAGGACTAGAACAGGATTAGAACAGGATTATGCAGGTTAGAACAGGATTATAGAGGATAAGAACAGGATTATACAGGGTTAAAACAGGATTATACAGGGTTAGAACAGGATTATACAGGGTTAGAACAGGATTATACAGGGTTAGAACAGGATTATACAGGATAAGAACAGGATTATACAGGGTTAAAACAGGATTATACAGGATAAGAACAGGATTATACAGGGTTAGAACAGTATTATACAGGGTAAGAACAGGATTATACAGGGTTAGAACAGGATTAGAACAGTATTATACAGGGTTAGAACAGGATTATACAGGGTTAGAACAGGATTAGAACAGTATTATACAGGGTTAGAACAGGATTATACAGGGTTAGAACAGTATTATACAGGGTTAGAAAAGGATTAGAACAGTATTATACAGGGTTAGAACAGGATTATACAGGGTTAGAACAGGATTATACAGGGTTAGAACAGGATTAGAACAGTATTATACAGGGTTAGAACAGGATTATACAGGGTTAGAACAGGATTAGAACAGGATTATACAGGGTTAGAACAGGATTAGAACAGGGTTAGAACAGGATTATACATGGTTAGAACAGGGTTAGAACAGGATTATACAGGGTTAGAACAGGACTAGAACAGGATTATACAGGGTTAGAACAGGACTAGAACAAGATTATACAGGGTTAGAACAGGATTATACAGGGTTAGAACAGGGTTAGAACAGGATTATACAGGGTTAAAACAGGATTAGAACAGGATTATACAGGATTAGAACAGGGTTAGAACAGTATTATACAGGGTTAGAACAGGGTTAGAACAGTATTATACAGGGTTAGAACAGGATTAGAACAGTATTATACAGGGTTAGAACAGGATTATACAGGATTAGAACAGGATTATACAGGGTAAGAACAGGATTAGAACAGGATTATACAGGGTTAGAACAGGATTAGAACAGTATTATACAGGGTTAGAACAGTATTATACAGGGTTAGAACAGGATTATACAGGATTAGAACAGGATTATTCAGGGTAAGAACAGGGTTAGAACAGGGTTATACAGGGTTAGAACAGGATTAGAACAGTATTTTACAGGGTTAGAACAGTATTATACAGGGTTAGAACAGTATTATACAGGGTTAGAACAGGATTATACAGGATTAGAACAGGATTATTCAGGGTAAGAACAGTATTATACAGGGTTAGAACAGTATTATACAGGGTTAGAACAGTATTATACAGGGTTAGAACAGTATTATACAGGGTTAGAACAGGATTATACAGGATTAGAACAGGATTATACAGGGTTAGAACAGGATTAGAACAGTATTATACAGGGTTAGAACAGTATTATACAGGGTTAGAACAGGATTATACAGGATTATACAGGATTAGAACAGGATTATACAGGTTAAGAACAGGGTTAGAACAGGATTAGAACAGTATTATACAGGGTTAGAACAGTATTATACAGGGTTAGAACAGGATTATACAGGATTATACAGGATTAGAACAGGATTATACAGGTTAAGAACAGGGTTAGAACAGGGTTATACAGGGTTAGAACAGGATTAGAACAGGATTAGAACAGTATTATACAGGGTTAGAACAGTATTATACAGGGTTAGAACAGGATTATACAGGATTAGAACAGGATTATTCAGGGTAAGAACAGGATTAGAACAGTATTATACAGGGTTAGAACAGGATTATACAAATCAAATTTTATTTGTCACATACACATACATACAGGGTACGACATGCAGTGAAATGCTTTTTACGACGGTCCGGCATGAGGGAATAAAATGGGGTGAAAAGGAGAATAAAAATAAAAATATATAATAAGAAAAAGAAGGCAGATAAATAAAGTATAAAAACTATATAAAAAAGAATATATGAGGATATAAAGATATATATATACAAAAAAATGCTTATGGCAGTGTGCAGTTAAACAGTTAACAATAATCAACAATAAACAAGTTATGCATGGTTTTGATTGTCCATAAAGTGTCCTTGTGCGGAATGGTGTGGTATAAAAAATAAGAATATATAAATATGAAATGTAAAGTGCACTGTGCTGTGCAAGTCCAGTGTCTAAAGTGTTGTAGCACGAAAAGTGTGATATGGGCAGGGAAAAAAGTTCTGATGATGGATGGAGAGAGTGGGCCAGTTTTTTTAGATCCTGGGTGTTTCCTGGTTAAAACTCCGAATGGCCTGCGGGAAGAAGCTCCTCCTCATTCTCTCTGTGTTCGCTTTCATGGAGCGGAAGCGTTTCCCCGAACACAACAGAGAAAAGAGTCCATTATTGGGATGGCTGAGGTCCTTCACAATCTTCCTGGCTCTGGTCCTGCACTACGTGCAGTAGATGTCCAGCAGGTTATGGAGCTCGGTGTGGGTGGTGCATTCACCTGAATGCACCACCCTCTGGAGGGCTCGCCTGTCCTGCAAGGTGCTGTTCCCGAACCAGGAAGTGATGCTACCCGTCAGAACGCTCTCAATGGTGCAGGTGTAAAAAGTCTTTAGCACCTGAGAGGGTAGTGTAAAGTCCCTTAAGCGTCTCAGGTGGTACAGACGCTGCCGGGCCTTCTTCACCAGGGTCAGAGCAGGATTATACAGGGTTAGAACAGGATTATACAGGGTTAGAACAGGATTATACAGGGTTAGAGCAGGATTATACAGGGTCAGAGCAGGATTATACAGGGTCAGAGCAGGATTATACAGGGTCAGAGCAGGATTATACAGGGTCAGAACAGGATTATACAGGGTCAGAACAGGATTATACAGGTTAGAACAGGATTATACAGCATTAGAACAGTATTATACAGGGTTAGAGCAGGATTATACAGGGTTAGAACAGGATTAGAACAGGATTATACAGGGTCAGAGCAGGATTATACAGGGTCAGAACAGGATTATACAGGTTAGAACAGGATGATACAGGGTTAGAACAGGATTAGAACAGGATTATACAGGGTTAGAACAGGATTATACAGGGTCAGAACAGGATTATACAGGGTCAGAACAGGATTATACAGGATTAGAACAGGATTATACAGGGTTAGAACAGGATTATACAGGGTCAGAGCAGGATTATACAGGGTTAGAACAGGATTATACAAGGTCAGAACAGGATTATACAGGATTAGAACAGGATTAGAACAGGATTATACAGGATTATACAGGGTTAGAACAGGATTATACAGGATTAGAACAGGATTAGAACAGGATTATACAGGTTAGAACAGGATTATACAGGGTTAGAACAGGATTATACAGGTTAGAACAGGATTATACAGGGTTAGAACAGGATTATACAGGATTATACAGGGTTAGAACAGGATTATACAGGGTTAGAACAGGGTTATACAGGGTTAGAACAGGATTATACAGGATTAGGACAGGATTCTACAGGGTTAGAACAGGATTATGCAGGTTAGAACAGGATTATACAGGATTAGAACAGGGTTATACAGGGTCAGAACAGGATTATACAGGTTAGAACAGGATAATACAGGTTGGAACGGGATTAGAACAGGGTTATACAGGGTTAGAACAGGATTATACAGGTTAGAACAGGATTAGAACAGGGTTATACAGGGTTAGAACAGGATTATACAGGTTAGAACAGGATTATACAGGGTCAGAACAGGATTATACAGGGTCAGAGCAGGATTATACAGGGTCAGAACAGGATTATACAGGGTCAGAACAGGATTATACAGGATTAGAACAGGATTATACAGGGTTAGAACAGGATTATACAGGGTCAGAGCAGGATTATACATGGTTAGAACAGGATTATACAAGGTCAGAACAGGATTATACAGGATTAGAACAGGATTAGAACAGGATTATACAGGATTAGAACAGGATTATACAGGGTTAGAACAGGATTAGAACAGGATTATACAGGATTAGAACAGGATTATACAGGTTAGAACAGGATTATACAGGTTAGAACAGGATTATACAGGGTTAGAACAGGATTATACAGGGTTAGAACAGGATTATACAGGGTTAGAACAGGGTTATACAGGGTTAGAACAGGATTATACAGGATTAGGACAGGATTCTACAGGGTTAGAACAGGATTATGCAGGTTAGAACAGGATTATACAGGATTAGAACAGGGTTATACAGGGTCAGAACAGGATTATACAGGTTAGAACAGGATAATACAGGTTGGAACGGGATTAGAACAGGGTTATACAGGGTTAGAACAGGATTATACAGGTTAGAATGGGATTAGAACAGGGTTATACAGGGTTAGAACAGGATTATACAGGTTAGAACAGGATTATACAGGGTCAGAACAGGATTATACAGGTTAGAACAGGATTATACAGGGTCAGAACAGGATTATACAGGTTAGAACAGGATAATACAGGTTAGAACAGGATTATACAGGGTTAGAACAGGATTATACAGGTTAGAACAGGATAATACAGGTTAGAACAGGATTATACAGGGTTAGAACAGGATTATACAGGGTTAGAACAGGATTATACAGGTTGGAACAGGATTAGAACAGGGTTATACAGGGTTAGAACAGGATTATACAGGTTGGAACAGGATTAGAACAGGGTTATACAGGTTAGAACAGGATTATACAGGTTAGAACAGGATAATACAGGTTGGAACGGGATTAGAACAGGATTATACAGGGTTAGAACAGGATTATACAGGTTGGAACAGGATTAGAACAGGGTTATACAGGGTTAGAACAGGATTATACAGGTTGGAACAGGATTAGAACAGGGTTATACAGGTTAGAACAGGATTATACAGGTTAGAACAGGATAATACAGGTTGGAACGGGATTAGAACAGGGTTATACAGGGTTAGAACAGGATTATACAGGTTAGAACGGGATTAGAACAGGGTTATACAGGGTTAGAACAGGATTATACAGGTTAGAACAGGATTATACAGGGTCAGAACAGGATTATACAGGTTAGAACAGGATTATACAGGGTCAGAACAGGATTATACAGGTTAGAACAGGATAATACAGGTTAGAACAGGATTATACAGGGTTAGAACAGGATTATACAGGTTAGAACAGGATAATACAGGTTAGAACAGGATTATACAGGGTTAGAACAGGATTATACAGGGTTAGAACAGGATTATACAGGTTGGAACAGGATTAGAACAGGGTTATACAGGGTTAGAACAGGATTATACAGGTTGGAACAGGATTAGAACAGGGTTATACAGGGTTAGAACAGGATTATACAGGTTAGAACAGGATTATACAGGGTCAGAACAGGATTATACAGGTTAGAACAGGATAATACAGGTTAGAACAGGATTATACAGGGTTAGAACAGGATTATACAGGTTAGAACAGGATAATACAGGTTAGAACAGGATTATACAGGTTAGAACAGGATTATACAGGGTTAGAACAGGATTATACAGGTTAGAACAGGATAATACAGGTTAGAACAGGATTATACAGGGTTAGAACAGGATTATACAGGGTCAGAACAGGATTATACAGGTTAGAACAGGATTATACAGGGTCAGAACAGGATTATACAGGGTCAGAGCAGGATTATACAGGGTCAGAGCAGGATTATACAGGGTTAGAACAGGATTATACAGGTTGGAACAGGATTAGAACAGGGTTATACAGGGTTAGAACAGGATTATACAGGTTGGAACAGGATTAGAACAGGGTTATACAGGGTTAGAACAGGATTATACAGGGTCAGAACAGGATTATACAGGTTAGAACAGGATTATACAGGGTCAGAACAGGATTATACAGGGTCAGAACAGGATTATACAGGTTAGAACAGGATTATACAGGGTCAGAACAGGATTATACAGGTTAGAACAGGATAATACAGGTTAGAACAGGATTATACAGGGTTAGAACAGGATTATACAGGGTTAGAACAGGATTATACAGGTTGGAACAGGATTAGAACAGGGTTATACAGGGTTAGAACAGGATTATACAGGTTAGATATGGGTAGAAGATGGTTAGAACAGGGGTAGAACTGGGTTACAGGAGTTAGAACAATGCTAGAACAGTTTGGAGGAAAATAACGCTCTATATTTGTATATACGGTATTTTATTTTTCTTTGTTTGTAACGCACGCGGAACAGCGCAGACTGTGACGAGAGGAAATTCTCGCACTCCTATTGGTCACTTAGGGAGCCAATCAGAGGTCGAGCAGCAGTGCTCTTGGTGTGTGAGTGTGTGTGGTTGCTCCTGTTAGCATGTGTGGTTGTGAGGGCAGAGTTCGGGATCCTGACAGATGAATAGTTGGAAATAAGGAGGTAAAAAAGGGCGACGCGGGCGAGTCTCGCGTGCAGGAAAAGCCGCAGAAAATCATGTTTCCTAAAGGAAAAGGCTCCGTCGTGCCATCCGATGGCCAGGCTCGGGAAAAGTAAGGCCTTTTCTCCTCCTATTCCGCCGAGGCGGCTTAAAGCTGTGTGTGTTTTTGTCTCGCTGCCTGTAGCCTATTGTTAGAGCTGCACACATGAAGCGCAGAGAAGCGCCGGAATCAGCCACAGTACCGCCGCCATTCTGCGCTTTATCGCCATTTTAACCTTTTATTCCCCACCGTCTCTGGTTCCGCCTTCTTTTACTCTCTATTTACTCTTTATATTTCCTCGATGTATCATTTATTTACTCTTTTTATTTTTAGCGCATTTTTCTGAAATGGAGATGCATTAAAGTGGCGCGTGAGCGGAACTCGAGGCGGTGTTTCAGGTTCTGATGTTTGCTACAATGTAGCTGTGTGTGTGTGTGTGTGTGTGTGTGTGTGTGTGTGTGTGTGTGTGGGTATAAGAAAGAGATAGATAGAGAGATAGTTAGATCGAGGTAAGAGCCTGGATTAACTGTATTACATATTATTACTGTCGTGTGTGTGTTTTGGGGATTGTTTAAATACTTGATTTATGAAAAAAAACTGATTTAAATAAACAATAAAAACGCTTTAATGTTAATGTGGATTTGATATCCGCTAATTAGCACAAAGCCCCGCCCCCTAACAGCTCGTCACTGCTGTTTATTATCGTCATGCTAATGATTGTGTGTGTGTGTGTGTGTGTGTGTGTGTGTGTGTGTCTTGCAGGCTGGCGCTATATGTTTACAGTATTTGCTCCACATTGGTGCACAGAAGTCTGCTCAGACCTTCCTGTCAGAGGTGAGCTAGCTTTCTGATGTGTTTGTGTGTAAGGTGTGTGTGTGTGTGTGTAAGCGGTGTGTGTAAGGTGTGTGTGTGTGTGTGTGTGTGTGTGTGCGCATGTTTGGGGGTATGTGTGTGTGCGCGTGTTTGGGGGTATGTGTGTGTGCGCGCGTGTTTGGGGTGTGTGTGTGTGTGTGTGTGTGTGTGTGTGCGTGTTTGGGGTGTGTGTGTGCATGTTTGGGGGTATGTGTGTGTGCGTGTTTGGGGGTATGTGTGTTTGGGGTGTGTGTGTGTGTGTGCGTGTTTGGGGTGTGTGTGTGTGTGTGCGTGTTTGGGGGTATGTGTGTGCGCGTGTTTGGGGTGTGTGCGTGTTTGGGGGTATGTGTGCGTGTTTGGGGTGTGTGTGTGCGCATGTTTGGGGGTATGTGTGCGCGTGTTTGGGGGTATGTGTGTGTGCGTGTTTGGGGGTATGTGTGTGCGCGTGTTTGGGGGTATGGGTGTGTGCGTGTTTGGGGGTATGGGTGTGTGTGTTTGGGGGTATGGGTGTGTGTGCGTGTTTGGGGTGTGTGTGTGTGCGTGCGTGTTTGGGGGTATGTGTGTGCGCGTGTTTGGGGTGTGTGTGTGTGCGTGTTTGGGGGTATGTGTGTGTGCGTGCGTGTTTGGGGTGTGTGTGTGTTTGGGGGTATGTGTGTGCGTGTTTGGGGGTATGGGTGTGTGTGCGTGCGTGTTTGGGGTGTGTGTGTGCATGTTTGGGGTGTGTGTGTGTGCATGTTTGGGGTGTGTGCGGACACGCATGTTTGGGGGTATGTGTGTGTGTTTGGGGGTGTTAGGGGTGTGTGTGTGCGTGTTAGGGGTGTGTGTGTGCATGTTAGGGGTGTGATTTTGGGTGTGTATTAGGGGTGTAATGAGTGTGGCTGTGTGTGATGAGTGTGATGTGTTAGGGGTGTAATAAGTGTGATGTGTTAGGGGTGTGATGAGTGATGTGTTAGGTGATGTGTTAGGGGTGTGATGAGTGTGATGAGTTAGGGGTGTGATGAGTGTGATGTGTAAGGGTGTGATGAGTGAGTGTGATGTGTTAGGGTTGTGATGTGTTAGGGGTGTGATGGGTGTGATGAGTGAGTGTGATGAGTTAGAGGTGTGATGAGTGAGTGTGATGTGTAAGGGTGTGATGAGTTAGGGGCGTGATGAGTTAGGGGCGTGATAAGTGTGATGTGTAAGGTGTGTGTGTGTGCGCATGTTTGGGGGTATGTGTGTGTGTGCGCGTGTTTGGGGGTATGTGTGTGTGTGCGCGTGTTTGGGGTGTGTGTGTGTGTGTGTGTGTGCGTGTTAGGGGTATGTGTGTGTGTGTGTTTGGGGGTATGTGTGTGTGCGTGTTTGGGGGTATGTGTGTGCGTGTTTGGGGGTATGTGTGTTTGGGGGTATGTGTGTGTGTGCGTGTTTGGGGGTATGTGTGTTTGGGGGTATATGTGTGTGTGTGTGCGCGTGTTTGGGGGTATGTGTGTGTGTGCGCGTGTTTGGGGGTATGGGTGTGTGTGCGTGTTTGGGGGTATGGGTGTGTGTGCGTGTTTGGGGGTATGGGTGTGTGCGTGTTTGGGGGTATGGGTGTGTGCGTGTTTGGGGGTATGGGTGTGTGCGTGTTTGGGGTGTGTGTGCGTGTTTGGGGGTATGGGTGTGTGCGTGTTTGGGGGTATGTGTGTGCGCGTGTTTGGGGGTATGTGTGTGCGCGTGTTTGGGGTGTGTGTGTGTGCGTGTTTGGGGGTATGTGTGTTTGGGGGTATGTGTGCGTGTTTGGGGTGTGTGTGTGTGTGCATGTTAGGGGTGTGTGTGCGTGTTTGGGGTGTGTGTGTTTGGGGTGTGTGTGTGCGTGCGTGTTTGGGGTGTGTGTGTGCATGTTTGGGGTGTGTGTGCGTGCGTGCATGTTTGGGGTGTGTGCGGACACGCATGTTTGGGGTGTGATGTGTTAGGGTTGTGATGTGTTAGGGGTGTGTGTGTGCGTGTTAGGGGTGTGTGTGTGCATGTTAGGGGTGTGATTTTGGGTGTGTATTAGGGTGTAATGAGTGTGGCTGTGTGTGATGAGTGTGATGTGTTAGGGGTGTAATAAGTGTGATGTGTTAGGGGTGTGATGAGTGATGTGTTAGGTGATGTGTTAGGGGTGTGATGAGTGTGATGAGTTAGGGGTGTGATAAGTGTGATGTGTTAGGTGTGATGTGTTAGGGGTCTGATGAGTGTGATGTGTTAGTGGTGTGATGAGTTAGGGGTGTTAGGGGTGTGATGTGTTAGGGGTGTGATGTGTTAGGGTTGTGATGTGTTAGGGGTGATGAGTGTGATGAGTTAGGGGTGTGATGAGTGAGTGTGATGAGTTAGGGGCGTGATGAGTTAGGGGTGTGATAAGTGTGATGTGTTAGGGGTGTGATGAGTTAGGGGCGTGATGAGTTAGGGGCGTGATAAGTGTGATGTGTTAGGGGTGTGATGAGTGTGATGAGTTAGGGGTGTGATGAGTTAGGGGTGTGATGAGTATGATGTGTTAGGGGTGTGATTTTTAGGGTGTGGTGAGTGTGATGTGTTAGGGGTGTGATGAGTGAGTGTGATGTGTTAGGGGTCTGATGAGTGTGATGTGTTAGTGGTGTGATGAGTTAGGGGTGTGATGAGTGTGATGTGTTAGGGGTGTGATGAGTGTGATGTGTTAGAGGTGTGATGTGTTAGGGGTGTGATGAGTGAGTGTGATGAGTTAGGTGTGATGAGTGAGTGTGATGTGTAAGGGGTGTGATGAGTGAGTGATGTGTTAGGGGTGTGATGTGTTAGGGGTGTGATGAGTTAGGGGCGTGATGAGTAAGGGGTGTGATGAGTGTGATGAGTTAGGAGTGTGATGAGTTAGGGGTGTGATGGGAGGTGTGTTAGGGGTGTGATGGGAGGATGTGTTAAGGGTGTGATGGGTGTGATGAGTTAGGGGTTTGATGAGTGTCATGAGTTAGGGGTTTGATGAGTGTCATGAGTTAGGGGTGTGATGAGTGTGATGAGTTAGGGGTTTGATGAGTGTGATGAGTTAGGTGTGATGTGTTAGGGGTGTGATGAGTTAGAGGTGTGATGTGTTAGGTGTGATGTGTTAGGGGTGTGATGAGTGTGATGTGTTAGGGGTGATGAGTGTGATGTGTTAGGGGTGATGAGTGTGATGTGTTAGGGGTGTGGTGTGTTAGGGGTGTGATAAGTTAAGGGTTTGGTGAGTGTGATGTGTTAGGGGTGTGATGTGTTAGGGGTGTGATGAGTTAGGGGTGTGATGAGTGTGATGTGTTAGGGGTGTGATGGGAGGGTGTGTTAAGGGTGTGATGGGTGTGATGAGTTAGGGGTTTGATGAGTGTCATGAGTTATGGGTTTGATGAGTGTGATGAGTTAGTGTGATGAGTGTGATGAGTTAGGGGTTTGATGAGTGTGATGAGTTAGGGGCGTGATGAGTTAGGGGCGTGATGAGTTAAGGGTGTTAGGGGTGTGATGTGTTAGGGGTGTGATGAGTGTGATGTGTTAGGGGTGTGATGTGTTAGGGGTGTGATGTGTTAGTGTGATGTGTTAGGTGTGATGTGTTAGGGGTGTGATGTGTTAGGGGTGTGGTGAGTGTGATGTGTTAGGGGTGTGATGTGTTAGGGGTGTGATGAGTTAGGGGTGTGGTGAGTGTGATGAGTTAGGGTGTGATGAGTGTGATGTGTTAGGGTGTGATGTGTTAGAGGTGTGGTGAGTGTGATGTGTTAGGGTGTGATGAGTGTGATGTGTTAGGGTGTGATGAGTGTGTGTGTGTGTGTGTGTGTGTGTGTGTGTGTGTGTGTGTGTGTGTGTGTGTGTGTGTGTGTTAGGGTGTGATGTGTGTGTGCTCTAGAGGTGTGGTGTCTGTGTGTTAGGGTAAGTCATGTGTGTGTTAGGGTGTGATGAGTGCGTGTGTGTTTTAGAGCTGTGCATGTTAGGGGTGATGAATGTGTGTTGGGGTGTGATGAACGTGTGTGTTAGGGGTGATGAATGTGTGTGTTGGGGTGTGATGAGTGATGTGTTAGGGGTGTGTGTGTGAGTGAGTGTGATGAGTTAGGTGTGTGTGTGTGTGTGCGAGTTAGGGTGTGTGTGTGTGCGAGTTAGGGTGTGTGTGTGTGTATACGTGTTGGTGGGGGTGTGTGTGCGTGTTAGGGGATGTGTGTGCGTGTTAGGGGTGTGGTGAACTTGAGTGTGTGTTGGGGTGTGATAAACGTGAGTGTGTGTTGGGGTGTGGTGAACGTGAATGTGTGTTGGGGTGTGATGAACTTGTGCGTGTATGTGTTTCAACCCCGTCTTGCGATGTGTAATGTTCAGATTCGATGGGAGAAGAACATCACTTTAGGAGATCCTCCTGGGTTCCTGCACTCCTGGTGGTGGTGAGTGTGTGTGTGAGAGAGTATGTTGGTCATTAAACTGCTTGTGTTGGTGTGGACTTTGGTTTTGTACTATGACGTGTGTGTGTGTGTGTGTGTGTGTGTGTGTGTGTGTGTGTGTGTTTCTTCTGCAGTGTGTTCTGGGATCTGTATTGTGCCGCCCCGGAGCGAAGAGACTCGTGTGAACATTCGAGTGAAGCGAAGGCTTTTCATGACTACGTAAGTATGAACAATTAATTTCCTGCGAAACAGCACTGCACTGAGCAAATAGAAGCTGATTAGCGCATGATCGCTAACTGCAGCAACATGTCAGATGTTCAGCCATGCAGTTTGTTTGGTCTCTCCATCATTGTAGTGAACTCGCATGCAGAGTTTTTTCTTTTATTTTCAAAGTTAAATATACTTTAGTTTACTGATTAAGATAAATACTGGGATTTAAAACTCTGATGATGAAATCTGTCAAAAAAGAATTCAGAAAATAGAGATCATTTCCTGTAAATAATTCTGTATAGAGACTTTATTTATTATTATATATTTTTTTTTATACATCTGCTTTTTGAGAGTGCATATTGAAAGCTTTGGTCAGATGTGATGTCACACAGCAGGAGGTGCTGAGATTCACACTGTAAAAAAGTGTGAGCGTGAGTGAAGGCATGTGCAGGTAATCAGGTATATAGTGTGTGTGTGTGTGTGTGTGTGTGTGTGTGTGTGTGTGTGCATTCTGTTTTACTGTAGTGTGTTACTCAGGGGGTTTATTGTCTTTTTGTCTTCAATTGATATAATTGAACGGTTAACGTTTGTTTCTTTCAAGCAGAAGTAAAGTGTTCAATGATCTGCGTGGCGTGGGAGGTGGCGTGCGTGGCGTGGGAGGGAGGCGTGGGTGGCGTGCATGCGTGGCGTGGGAGGTGAGCGTGCGTGGCGTGGGAGGTGGCGTGGGTGAGTGGCGTGGGAGGAGGCGTGGGTGGCGTGCATGCGTGAGCGTGGTGAGTGGCGTGGGAGGAGGCGTGCGTGGCGTGGGAGGAGCGTGCGTGGCGTGGGAGGAGAGCGTGCGTGGCGTGGGAGGGAGGCGTGGGTGGCGTGCATGCGTGAGCGTGGGAGGAGGCGTGCGTGGGAGGGAGGCGTGCGTGGCGTGGGAGGGAGAGCGTGCGTGGGAGGGTGAGCGTGCGTGAGCGTGGGAGGGTGAGCGTGGGAGGGAGAGCGTGGGTGAGCGTGCATGCGTGAGCGTGGGAGGGAGAGCGTGCGTGGGAGGGAGAGCGTGCGTGAGCGTGGGAGGGAGAGCGTGCGTGGGAGGGTGAGCGTGGGTGAGTGAGCGTGGGAGGGAGAGTGTGTGTGTGTGTGCGTGAACTAGTGTGTGAGTAAAAGATGACCAGAATATTAAATAATTCCATTTCGGTTTTCATCATTCTTCTGCTGGAATGCTGGATCTCCTCCACATCAGCACAGCACACCTAACCCTGGAAGTTCTTCAGGAAGTCTATAAAACAAGAGGATGAACTTAAATGTTTTATGTAAATGAGATTGATTTGGCTTCAAGATCTGTGGAGCAGATTTACCTTTAGCGTGCTAACATCTGACCTGTGTCTGATCCCAGACTCTGAACTCAAGTCACAAGGCTGGTTTTAATTACAGATTGAACAGGATGTAGGTTTGTGGGCTGCTTACATTGAAGTGTTTTACTCTGATAATCTGATCTTTATGTGAATTAGATGAGTATTAGAGTATTCCAATACCCATCTACCCAAGTGGAAGCTCAGTGTTGAAGGCTCTGGGTTACTGATCAGTAGGTTGGAAGTCCAAGCCCCGGTATCACCAAGCTGCCTTAACCCTCTGTGCTCCAGGGGCGCTGTATCATGGCTGACCCTGCGCTCTGACCCCAGTTTCCTAACAAGTTTCAATATGTAAAGAAAAGAATTTCACTGCATTGTAATGTATGTGTGACAAATAAAGGCTCTTCCATTTGTATGCTCAGAGTGAAGATAGAATCACGGAAGTCATGTACCATGTGCCATGATGGTGACGAGACCAAACCTCTCTGAGATATTCATCATCCCTTAGCCTGATTGATGTGGTGTTCGTAAAGGGCAATGGACTCTGGGGGGCATTGGGGCAGTAAGCGTTTAGGGAGGTGTAAGGGGTATGGGGGTGTATAGGGATGGTAAGGTCAGCACAGTGCTTTGGGGGTTGAGGGGTTGATTTTATTTATCAGATCAGAATAGACTCCGTGTCTCACATTCGGCTCGGCTTTTGTTTTGCCTGTGTCTTGTGTTTAGACTTGGCTTTTTACTGGGGAAGAAAGGGGTGGGGTGGGGTGAGTTTGAGGTATGAGGGGGTGTTGGGGGAAGGGGAAACTGTTGGCTCTTTAAAGCAAAACATGTTACCTTCAGGCTTTTCCCCCTGGGAGAGGCCACTATGGGGAAGCAGTGGGTGGGGCAAGAAGTGATTGATGGCTGTCAGGAAGCCATGGAAAAGCAGATGCAGAGTGAAGACACATTTACTGCTACTGTGTGTGTGTGTGTGTGTGTGTGTGTGTGTGTGTGTGTGTGTGGTTTTATCAGCTGTTTAACTGTTAAAGCCAAGAATTGTATTAAATCGAAAATCAGGATTTGGGTGAATGAACACAGACAGTTTAAACTGTGTGTGTGTCTGTCCAACTGGAAGTGCAGCTAACTTCACATTCTCCTACTGATATACCCCATCTCCCTCCTCTGCACATGTCCAAACCATCTCAATCTCACCTCCCTCACCTTGTCTCCAAAACGTCCTACATATAAACTTTCCCTTTCACTCTCACAGATACTCTTCTATCACAAATCACTCCTGCTATCACTCTTCTCCACCCACTCCACCCTGCCTGCACTCTTTTCTTCACTTCTCTAACACACTCTCCATTACTTTGCACTGTTGACCCCAGGTACCTCCTCCACCTCTTCTCCCTGCAACCGCACCCCTCCACTGCCCTCCCTCTCATTCACACACATGTACTCTGTCTTACTCCTACTGACTTTCATTCCCCTTCTCTCCAGCATGTACTTCCACCTCTCCAGGCTCTTCTCCACCTGCTCCCCACTCTCACCACATATCACAATCTCATCCGCAATCATCATAGTCCACAGAGTCTCCTGTCTGACCTTGTCCTTCAACCTGTCCATCACTACTGCAAACAGGAAAGGTTTAGAGCCGATCCTTGATGCAGTCCAACCTCCACCTTAAACCAGTCTGTCGTTTCTACTGCACACTTCACTGCTGTCACACTGTCCTCATACATGTCCTGCACCACCCTCACATACTTCTGACACACCAGACTTCCTCATACAATACCACAACTCCTCTCTCCACCCTGTCGTACGCTTTCTCTAAATCCACAAATACACAATGCAGCTCCTTCTGACCTTCTCTATACTTCTCCATCAACATTCTCAAAGCAAATAATGCATCTGTGGTGCTCTTCCTCGGCATGAAACCATACTGTTGCTTACAGATGGTCACCTCTTCTCTCAGCCTGGCTTCCACTACTCTTTCCCATAACACACTCCTTCTCCATTCCTCAGGCATCTTCTCACTTTCCAAAATTTTGTTAAACAATTTTGTTAAAAACTCCACTGCATCTTTCCTAAACATCTCCACGTTTCTGCTGATATGTCGTCTGGTCCAACCGTTTTTTCCACTCTTTATGCTCTTAATCGCTGCTCTCACTTCCTCCTTACTAATCCTATCCACTTCCTGCTTCACATCTCCACATCATCCAACCTTCTCTCTCTTTCATTTTCCTCCTTCATCAGCTGCTCAAAATACTCCCTCCATCTTCTCAACACACTCTCCTCACTAGTCAACACATTTCCATCTCCATCCTTTATTGCTCTAACTTGCAGCACATCCTTCCCAGCTCGGTTCCTCTGCCTGGCCAATCGCTACAAATCCTTTTCTCCTTCCTTAGTGTCCAACTTCTCCTAAAGCTCCTCACATGCCTTTTCCTTGGCTTTTGCCACACCCCTCTTCACCTGCTGCTGCATCTCCTTGTTCTCCTGCCTACTTTTCTCATCTCTCTGTTGATCCCAGTTCTGTTTCTCCAAACTCTTTCTCCTTCTGCTCTCCTGCACTTCCTCATTCCACCACCACGTCTCTGTGTCTTTCTTTCTATTTCCAGATGTTACACCAAGTAGCTTTCTAGCTGTCTCCCTGATCACTTCTGCAGTAGTTCCCCAATCATCCAGCACGTCTTCACCACCACCGAGCCCCTGTCTGACCTCTTCCCTGAATCTCACATTACACTCTTCCTCCTTCAGTTTCCACCATCTTATTCTTCTTTCAGTCCTCACTCTCCACCTCACAGCCAACCTTAACCATGAGTAACAATTAATTCTCAAGTTAATAATCAAGTTGGCTAAAATTTAAATAAATTAAATCGCGTGTATGTGTTTGCAGAGTGCTGCTGCAGCTCCGAGCCCTGTGATGGGAAACATGCCCCCTGGAGATGGAATGCCTGGTGGTCCAATGCCCCCCGGATTTTTTCAGGTATTTAACACTATTACATAGTAATATAATACATATAATACACAGTATTTCACAATAGAACATATCTACTGTGTAAGCCAGGGGTGTCCAAACGTTTTATCCTGAGGGCAACATACAGAAAACTATATGAAGGACTGGGCCTCTCACTAGACGTGAGGTACTGCCTCACTTTTAATGCACTAATACTGGTAAAATAAATCAAATGCAGGTAAACTGTTTGATAGTTGAGCATGTTTAAAGAAAAAAGTCTCCATCACAGTCTCCATTAGTAGATTTTTATTTTATTTTTTACTGAATGGTGGGCAGGTCATTATCTCAGCCTCACATTGGTTCTTACGCTGGCACAGAAATAAATCTGCAGGGTTAGCAGGCAGGCGGTCTTTTGCTTCACCTTCTCTTCCTGCTTGACGTGAAGGTCTGATGTTTTATGTTGTCATACATTGTACTTGTTCATTACTGCAAACGTTTCATTGCAAATCCAACACACACACACCCCCTTGGTTTCTATGAAAAATATTCATTTTTCCACTGAGTCTGATATTTTCTGCACTCACTTGCAATCTTGGGTCCCTTTGGTTCCACCATTTCTGGTGACCTTGAGCAAATGTTTTCTTTGATTGCTTGCTTTGTGAAGACACTGCCTTGTTTAAGACAGTAGCTCTATCTAGTGTTTCTTGGATGATATTTCTTTATCACCCAAATGAGGATGAGGTTCTGCTTTTGAGTCTGGTTCCTCTCAAAGTTTCTACATCATAACTTCTAAGGGAGTTTTTCCTTTACTACAGTATCCATGGCTGCTCATCAGGAAAAAATGCGCATCATTCACTTTAACTCTTAATTTCTGTAAAGCTGCTTTGAGACAATGTCTGTTGTGAAAAGTGCAATAGAAATAAACTTGACTTGTGTTGAAACTCAGAAGTACAATACATTTAAGTAACTGCTTTTAGTCCAGAACTTTCACCAACTTAAGATTTTTAGTAGATAATGAAATGAAAAATACGAATGGTAAAACATTTCCCAACCAAAACTCCAACTGGTCTCTTCCTCTCCAGATGTTTAATGGACTATTGGGAAAAGAAGTGTGGATGTTGCACAGTGGGGAACATGGCCCTGTCCCAACCTTTTTTTAAACATGTTGCAGCCATCTATTTTTCAAAATGACTATCCTTAAAATGTAAATTTTCTCTGTTTCAACGTATGTTTTCTGTTTAATTGCAAATAAAAATGTAGCAAGTTTTGTTCTTGGCCAGTTGCTACCCAGCAGAAACCTCACCACTATCAGACCCTAACCAACAGGGAGAACAGGGGATTTTCAGTTTTCTTTGGGACTTAATTTTATTTTTACAAATAGAACCAGTTAAATGAAATGAAGGTGATTGTTGTGGAGATGTGTTGGAGGTGGTGCTGATGAAGGTTTGTGAGGGGTGCATGTGTTTTTCTTCCCATATTCATTGTAAATGGACTTTATTTGATAATAGCTGTGTGTTAAATATGATTTCTTCTTTGTCCTCCTCCTATTATTATTATGGTGATGATGATGATGATGATGATGAACTGGTTATTATCTGTAAATGTAGATGAAGCTTATTAATTCCTTGAATCCTTGCCCATACCTGTGAAGCTCTATGTAAAGTAAACTAATGCTTCTTTAAGCACAAGTATTATGCTGCAGGTTTATCCGGTGAAAGTGGCGAAGTCTCTATAATTTATAGGGGTTGAGATGTGTAATAATTTTTATTTTGCATGATAGATTGGATACATTGGGATTTACTGATGCAGTGTCTGTGATAATGATGTTGAATGTTAGTGTTATTACTGTATTACAACTATTGCATGATAGTGTGTTTTATTTAAATCAGTTCTGGGTGACTTATTGCTTTAATGTGTAAGTTTTCACTGCTTAAGTGGGTTTGGCTGAGCTCCTGTTGCTTCCTGGTTTTCTTTTCACTGCCTGCCTAAATTGCCTAATACCCCACCATCGACATCTCCCTATGCCTGTCTCTGTCTCTCAGGGCCCCCCCGGCTCGCAGTCCTCTCCTCACGCTCAGCCTCCTAACAGCATGATGGGACCTCATGGCCAGGTAGCTCCTCCCTGCAAACACTTCCTCTTCCCTTTAGTCTCTTTTTGCAAACATGCACCCCCTCTCGCTCACTCCCTCACACTCTCACAGTTTTTTGAAAGAAGAGTGTTTAATCCTCCACATACTCTAAACCCAATGATGCTTTCAGGAAGTTTCAGCTGAAGTTTGTTCTGTGTCCTGTTTAAGAACCTGTTGAATTCCGTATTGTTTTTCTCTAGCCATTCATGTCTCCCCGTTTTGGTGGAGGACCGAGACCCCCGATCCGAATGGGCAACCAGGTGAGCTAATTAATCTTCACGAATTTATTACAGACCTAATATATAAACATATGAAATATTGTGGGTTTTTTTTTTCTTTTTTCTTACAAATGTTGTGTACCAGGCGACACACCTGAACATTATCCTACTGTTACTCACCATATTAGAATATGATCATGGTGTGAAACCCTGTGCCACATTATTCATAATTTCAGTTCAAGTGCTTTCAGTTTCTGGCCTTTTCCCTTCATTGTTTACAAATTAAAAATGATGAATGATGATGTTCATCATTCAGCCTCCAGGTGGTGTTCCTGCAGCTCAGCCTATGCTCCCTAACATGGACCCCCGCCTTCAGGGTGAGGATGTTTTTATTTTATATACACACACACACACACACACACACACACTGTAATATAAAAAAAGAACATAAAAATGTTGTATTGTTGAATTGTAGGGCCGATGCAAAGGATGAATGTTCCCAGAGGAATGGGACCAATGGGTCCCGGACCCCAGGTAACATCACTACAGCTTTTTCAAGCCCAGTCTTTTTTCCTTCATTCATCTAATGCCAGAAACAACATCACAGAATCCACTTCATTGTCCGTGCACTGTGGACATGTCATAAACCATACACTCTCCATTCTATAGGTGCTTCTGCTGGCATTATTTAAGGAATCTGTTGTGTTTTTGAGCACACTGAAAATAAGGGCTGCAACTAAGGATTATTTTGATGATCGATTAATTGGACGATTATTATTTTTCAACTAATCTGATATAAAATAAAAATAATTTATAAGCTGTTTGCTTATTATAACTATATAGAAAATCCAAATTCAGGGTATTTATGTATAAAGTGTACTTTAAAAAATCCACATATTGAGTTAAACATAACTAAACATAACTATCTTGAACTTTTCTATTTGAATGTTTATAGTGCTGCTGGTTGAGGAGTGAATGGGGGATTTCTCGCCCTTGTTGGGTTGTTTCTGTAAAAAATAAAAACATTTAACCATGCTTAAAAATACATTTTTATTTTAGTGAAGATATAAGCATCTAGAATATAATTAATTTAATTTTGTATAATAACTAAATGAGATTCATAAATGAAATAAACTGTACATTAAACTACATCATTTCCACATGATGAGGATACACTGTTTTTTCTTTCTGTCCTGATGTTTCGCCTTCATCTGCGAAACCAGGTCTTTTTTTCTGCTGCCGTTTGACCCTGTACTCTCCACCATTTCACAAGCGGCTGTGTATCTTACCTTCACGCTAACCAGTAACCTGAGAAGCCCAACTCATCAATAATGGCAATAGTTGACCATGAATTTCATTATTGATTTTATCGATTAGTTGTTGCAGCCCTACTGAGAATGTTAAGTGCACTGTTCACTTTCTGCTCAGTATATCTTTAAAATGTGGTGTAAATTGTTCCTGCAGAATTTCGGGGGTGGGATGAGACCTCCACACAACTCCATTGGCCCAGGAATGCCAGGAGTCGCTATGTAAGGAAACTGGATTTTGTCCATCAGCCTCCTCCTGGTTAAACATCTTGGCTTACTAAATGTTAATCGAAGCAATACGTTCTCATGTTTACGCTTTGTGTTTTAGGGGTCCGGGAAACGGAAGGCCACCCTGGCCAAATCCCAATGCTAATAACGTGAGTCCACCTCCTATCTTACTTCAGTACTTGGGATGCATTTTTTATATCAGTATAAAACATGTTTATCAAGTCATTTTTGTGAAATCAGTACCTCAATTCCAATAGGGTTTATGTTCTTCCTGTGTACAGCTGGAACTTTTTACAACAAATCTGATCAAATAAATCTGATCAAAACCAATTCTTCAAACACTGGATATTTTAGTTTGAGTGTATTTAAATTTATAGTTGGAATGATTGATAGGTAGATAGATGGTTAGACAGACAGATGTCTATAGTTTTTTTCAAGTCAAATAAAAGGGAATGAAAGAGCAGTGACGTGTGAAGTTAGTTTTTTTATACACTGTAAAATGTAAAACTGTACAATGTACTGTGTGTACAATGTAATCTTTAGTGTGTACATACACTGTAATATTTAGTGTGCATGTATATTTATATTGCATAACAGTGTTTTTATACAGAGTAATATGTGAAAGCCTACCCTGAGTTCTTGTGTGGGTATTCTCTTTGGCATATCCCTGTTGAAATTTGGTCATTGCAAGTTATAACCAATAAAAGTGTGTGTGTGTGTGTGTGTGTTTCAGATGCCGTACTCCTCACCGTCTCCTGGTGCTTATGGGGTAAGTAAAGCTCTGTTTTCCCTTTGTTAGTGTCGCACACATCACTCAGGATTTACCTCTGGTCATAAAGCAGAAAGGTCGCTGTAGTGTTTAATTGTTATGGATTTGCGATGGTATTTAAATAAACTTTATAACAAAACTGCCTCTTTAGCCCTATTTAATCATGTTCAGTATATCATTGAATCTAATTGAAGCTAGTTTTATGAACAATTTATTTTAGCTTTATTTGTTCAGGAGAGGGATGTGCTGCTGGAACTTTATGCTGTTTTTTGTAGGGTCCTCAGGGAGGCGGACCCCCAGGAACCCCTGGAATTGTTCCAAGTCCTGCAGGTGATGAACCACTTCTGAACACTAATTAGGTAGCAACAGCAATAGTATTACTAACCAGTAATATCTCTGTCTTTCAGACTCCAATAATTCAAGTGAAAACCTGTACACTATGATGAACTCAGGTGGAGGAGGGAGAACCAGTGTAAGGACAGAAACTAGTATTATTGACTCAAAATCCAATCTAATTCTAATCAAATCATTTTTGTATTGATCACCTTATAAACTTGATTGTTAATTATCCATCCACATCCACTAGCTTAATGTGTGCCCTGCCATTGTGTAGTTTCCCATAGGTCCAGGCTCAGAGGGCCCTCTAGGAGCGATGGCTGGAATGGACCCCATGCATATGAATGGAGGTAAAATCACTTCATCTTTACAGTTTACAGTGATAATTTTAACACGGTCCACTAAAATAAAGTTTTTATTTACTACTTAAGGTTCTGGAGATTTGGATGGACTCCCGAAGGTGACTTTTTAAATTTATTATAATTATATTAAAATAAATAACTTTACATCTCTGACTGAAAAATATCATTTATAGATATTTGTGATTATACATGCAATTTGTCATCATCACATGCATTGTCTTAATCACTGTGTATGAAATGGTTATTTTCAGTCTGTACTGTGTGTGTGTGTGTGTGTGTGTGTGTGTGTGTGTGTGTGTGTGTGTGTGTGTGTGTGTGTGTGTATATATATATATATATATATATATATATCACACATATACATACACAGTACAGACCAAAAGTTTGGACACACCTTCTCATTCAAAGAGTTTTCTTTATTTTCATGACTATGAAAATTGTAGATTCACACTGAAGGCATCAAAACTATGAATTAACACATGTGGAATTATATATGGAATTATATACATAACAAAAAAGTGTGAAACAACTGAAAAATGTCATATTCTAGGTTCTTCAAAGTAGCCACCTTTTGCTTTGATTACTGCTTTGCACACTCTCGGCATTCTCTTGAAGAGCTTCAAGAGGTAGTCACCTGAAATGGTCTTCCAACAGTCTTGAAGGAGTTCCCAGAGATGCTTGGCACTTGTTGGCCCTTTGCCTTCACTCTGCGGTCCAGCTCACCCCTAAACCATCTCGATTGGGTTCAGGTCCGGTGACTGTGGAGGCCAGGTCATCTGGCGCAGCACCCCATCACTCTCCTTTTTGGTCAAATAGCCCTTACACAGCCTGGAGGTGTGTTTGGGGTCGTGTCCTGTTGAAAAATAAATGATGGTCCAACTAAACGCAAACCGGATGGAATAGCATGCTGCTGCAAGATGCTGTGGTAGCCATGCTGGTTCAGTATGCCTTCAATTTTAAATAAATCCCCAACAGTGTCACCAGCAAAGCACCCCCACACCATCACACCTCCTCCTCCATGCTTCACGGTGGGAACCAGGCATGTAGAGTCCATCCGTTCACCTTTTCTGCGTCGCACAAAGACACGGTGGTTGGAACCAAAGATCTCAAATTTGGACTCATCAGACCAAAGCACAGATTTCCACTGGTCTAATGTCCATTCCTTGTGTTCTTTAGCCCAAACAAGTCTCTTCTGCTTGTTGCCTTTCTTTAGCAGTGGTTTCCTAGCAGATATTCTACCATGAAGGCCTGATTCACACAGTCTCCTCTTAACAGTTGTTGTAGAGATGTGTCTGCTGCTAGAACTCTGTGTCCCATTGACCTGGTCTCTAATCTGAGCTGCTGTTAACCTGCGATTTCTGAGGCTGGTGACTCGGATGAACTTATCCTCCGCAGCAGAGGTGACTCTTGGTCTTCCTTTCCTGGGGCGGTCCGCATGTGAGCCAGTTTCTTTGTAGCGCTTGATGGTTTTGTGACTGCACTTGGGGACACTTTCAAAGTTTTCCCAATTTTTCGGACTGACTGACCTTCATTTCTTAAAGTAATGATGGCCACTCGTTTTCTGTACTTAGCTGCTTTTTCTTGCCATAATACAAATTCTAACAGTCTATTCAGTAGGACTATCAGCTGTGTATCCACCTGACTTCTGCACAACACAACTGATGGTCCCAACCCCAAGGCAAGAAATCACACTTATTAAACCTGACAGGGCACACCTGTGAAGTGAAAACCATTTCAGGTGACTACCTCTTGAAGCTCATCAAGAAAATGCCAAGAGTGTGCAAAGCAGTAATCAAAGCAAAAGGTGGCTACTTTGAAGAACCTAGAATATGACATTTTTCAGTTGTTTCACACTTTTTTGTTATGTATATAATTCCATATATAATTCCACATGTGTTAATTCATAGTTTTGATGCCTTCAGTGTGAATCTACAATTTTCATATTCATGAAAATAAAGAAAACTCTTTGAATGAGAAGGTGTGTCCAAACTTTTGGTCTGTACTGTATATTATATATTATATTATTATTATTATTATTTATTGTGTTCTGAACAATAACCATCACCTGACTTTCATCAAACTTTCTGTACAGAATTCACCCAATAACATGAGCAACATGAGCAACAACCTGGGAACCCCAAGAGACGATGACACTGGAGGCAGTTACCTTCACTCCTTCCAGAATGAGAATGTGAGTGTCACCTGCCTCACCCTCAGTCTGATTATACATCACTTCTTTCTGCCTTTCAGACTGCTGAAAACTTGTGATGGTCAAATAGAAGTCAGTTGTGATTTATATTTCTTTAAATGAATTCATAAACCCTGGATGTTTCAGCCAATAGAAAACAGGGCAGGGTTCCCACAGGTCATGGAATTTCTGGATATATCATGAAAGGTCTATTCCAGATATTGAAAATCATAGCATTTTATATATTTTTTTGTCCAAGAATATCAGGGATTTTTGTTTGTCACAGGAATCCTACACGCGTTTTGCCTATTCTGGTTAGGCTATTTTTCAGCGTTAGATTTTTCCTTCCCACTCATCAAATGCAATCACCAGGCTTTAGCTGTTAACTGAAGAAAACATGCTAGGAAAATGTCAATTTCAAGAGCTTTGGCTATGAAATGACCACTTCAAAGATGGTGGTAAAAGTAGACGACAGAAAAGCCAAATGTAAAATTTGTAAAACTTCTATTGAGCTATCAAATATGGGAGCGGGAGCACAGCCTCCCCATACAGCAGGCAGCTGATGAAGCCGCTCGCACCTCCGGCAGTGACAGTAGTGTGACGCAGTGAGGTCTCGCGTCCCAGAGGTCATACAGGTCCTCAGAACAAAGTGCTATGTAGCTAATACATTAGCTATTTAGTTATAATTAAAATGATTTTTAAAATGTAGCTTATGCTACGTAGCATAAGTGATCGTTGAAAGAATTTAAAATGTATGACAGATTCTTAACCTCTGCAAATGGTATTTAGTCACATTTAAACTCAGATTTGTGTAAATTAGTCGGTATTTATATAAAAGCTTGATCAATGTTGTAGGCTAATTGAAAGTTTTGACAAGGGCCTTGCTAATGGATGGATTTAAAACACGGTCTGTGGCTGTTTTTTCTCTGCTCAGCACAACAGCATGTTTTTCCGTTTATTAGAGCTGATGGAAATTCAGCTTTTTAAGCAGTGAAAGTCAGGAAAAGTCAGGGTATTTGACGTTTGGTTGGAGTGGGAATGCTGACTGTGGGAGGGGCTAAGCACACTTCCTGATGATGAAATAGCACTCACTTCAAAAGTGTTTCTATCAGTTTTTCTGTCCTCAAGAGTGTGATTAATAAATGTTTCTGTCCATCTCTCTGTTTCTCTCCACAGCAATACTCTCCCTCCATGACCATGAGTGTGTGATGTGTGATCTTTTGGAAGCCTTTTAGTTGGCCATCCATTACAGAGACATGGAGAAAGATGTACAGGATTTTCTGGCCATTCAACTGCCTCTGCTTCACCTGATCTCCTGCAATATCACAGTCATTTATTTCTTTTTATGATAACTCCCCATCCCCACCACCCCGACCTAATCATGTGACACGAACCAGCGGGGGCCATCCTTATTTTAATTCAGTAATTATCTCCTGCAAAGCCAACTTTGTTTTAAAAAAAGAAAAAGGAAAAAAAAAGGAGCATCATTCATGGTCCACTGGATGTGTAGCCGCTAAAACCTCAGAGGAACAGCATCATGTCCACCTTCATCTTCAGCATGGTTTACGTGTTCCACACTGACACTGAACTCTTCATATGTGGCCTTGACCTCTGCCTGCATTTTGTTGACTTTTCCTCTGTTTTTTCTTTTGGCACATCATGATGAGAGTCTTCGGCCTCTCCTCAGTGTGAAGCTCAACATTCTACTAATTTACACATTTTCGTTTAAATTTTTTCTTTAAATATTTCACATCACTGCTTTTGAAGACTAACTGTGCTGACTGCTCCCACAGCAGGGAGTTTTTTCCTGCACTGATCCCCTTTTACATCAGCTGCTGTCTCCAACCTTTTCCACAACTCTGAGTAATAAATAATCCACCATCTGATCGGAGACAAACGCAAACTACCTATGAGTGAAAGACTCTGAGAAAAGTTTTTGCCTCTCTGTCTGTTCCACTGATGTGTTCGGCCATTGTAGCATCGATTCGTTGTAATGCTGAATTTGTGATGTACCCATAGTATTTTTGGTTTTTATTTTTTTAATCACTACCATGTGCCTCAGTTGTTTTATTTTGATATTTGGGTCTGCTAAAGGTTCCAAAAGGCCTGTTGTAGCTTCACTCCTGCCGAAGGTGCTCGCGTGAAACAGCCCCACTCGTGACTTTTCATATTTTGCAGATTTTTGTGTTATGCTTTGTCAGAGGGGCATTTGTCAGACTCACTCATAGTACAGATAGAATCGTAAGTTATTCTATTTATACGAAACCTTTGGTAATGCTTCATTTAGAAAGTTGTTTTAAACTGCTTTTGTTAGCTTGTACATCATACTTAAGGCAAAATGCTTGTTTATATATTGACAACTAAATTATTTGGCTCCTTTGTGTGTGTCTTGGTCTTGTGTTTTCATGAATTTGTGTGTTTTTATCAGCACAGGCCTTCTATCAAATCAGATGATTTGCTTGTACACCTTTTCCATGGCCATTTTATTTTCTCTGCACACTTCATATAGAGCCTTTTAATTCTCTTTCCTAGGAGGCAGTTCAGTAAAAGCTAATGTGTAGAGAGAATTAATGGCTTTAATCTTTCAGTGCTATTTGAAAGAACCCATTTTGCATATGAACTTCAAGTACAGGTCAGATCAGGGTTGATATTGTAATAATAAACATGAACATTGACACCTGCCTTTAATTGGAAAGGTCATTGGCTTAATTTTGTGTGTGTAATTAGAACATTTGTAGCTGTTTTGTGTGTGTTACTTATAACCTCAACAACCAACAGTTGGGGGGGTCGCCAGAGGAAAAAATATAGCAAATTAAATGAAATGTCTATTCACAATAAATTCAGTACTTTTAACAGGAGACATTCAAGCAGATTTTTACATTTTAAACGTGGAGGAGGAGAATCTCTGACAACGAAGAAATCTCGAGAGGATTCAGACTGTAGTGAACCCTGAATTCTTCCAGTGGCAAATGGTTTATATCGCTGGAATCTATCATAAGCTTATAAAATATCTATGCTTGTACAATGTCCATGTGGAGCCATGCATCCAAGTAGGAGTATCAAGATTACAGTGATCTCTCATCAGACAGCAGGAATACACCCAGCGAGAAAATGAGGGAGCAGGTTGGGTTCCTCTTCCCTACACACACATGTAGCGGCTGTTCCTCTGCGTTGTGTTAATTTTTGATGGTAAATAAGGATTTTCCACACAAAAGCTGGTTTGGCGGGAAGATTTATTTTCTGTGCCTCTCTCTGTGTAGCAAAACATATAACCAGACAGGCACTGTTATCTGCAATTCTCATTTAGTCTGCCTCTCTCCTCTAGTGCCATTGCGGGAAAGAGCAGAGTAACACAAACACTCACACTTTACAAAACACATTATATAAAATTAATTCACAACCATATAATTATCAAAGAAATATGCAACAGCATTGTAATTATTAGGTAGAAATATACAACAGTATTATTGTCTCATAGATACCAATTGACATACCTGTGTAGCAAAACATATAACCAGACAGGCACTGTTATCTGCAATTCTCATTTAGTCTGCCTGTTAACCACAAAATGTATATTAAGTACACCAGGTAATTACCAACAGAACTCACAATAAATGCAGAGTATAATAGATATCAATAAACTAGGATTTATCGTTAGTGTGCCCCGAAAATACACGTAACCATTACTTATTTGAGATGTTAGCCGCTTAGCTGCTAACACATCTCTCACACGTGCAACGCACACGCCTCATTGCAATCTCACAATGCTCTGCTCACTTGTTAACAATACTCAAACTACATTTACCACATTAAAAACTTGAACTAATGGTCAAATATAACATCACATAGAATACTCTCTCACATTTAATCATTTAAACATAACATGAACACTTATAACACTGTTTAACACCAGAGAAACCGGGCTCATGAAATCGTACCTCTCTCCTCTAGTGCCATTGCGGGAAAGAGGACGAACTGCTAATTGCGCTGCGAATTGAACCACTCACTACGTATGACGTGAGCTGGCGTACATACCTTATTTAATAAAAGCCCGTAAAGATTTCAAAATAAAATACCCCAAAACAGATGGTAATAAAAACAAATAATATAATAAAAAAATAACAAAAATTATAATCTGGTGTAACAACATATCCCTGCTACATCCACCCCCACTGTTTTACACCAGATTATGCATCACATACAAAGTCTTTCACCATTAATGATGGATATCACTTTTTCTGAAATCACATTAGATTCGTTCAGTTCTTAACTATCTCTTTCGAGATTAGGGAAACCCAGGGGTAGCTAATCCCCAAATTACCCATAGAAAACCATGCCCTGTACATAGTTCAACACATGACATCAAGAAAGTACCAGTTACTGTAAATATACTCTGTACACTTGAAAAATAAGGAAAAATTAATGGAAACAAACATGAGGAAAAAAAAAAAAAAAAAATCCTTTTTAGCACTTTAACAAGCCTTTCTCTTTCTTTAGTTAAACAGTACAAACATCATTAATTGCATACACTCGCTGAGTAGACATTGTCTGTATAAGTCTGTTAACTGGCTTAAGCAATCTCCCAAACCTTGACCTAAAGCCATCTTGTAGACAAGAGACACTCCCATTCCTCTGATCTTGCACAATTGACATTGTTATAGGAATTTCTGCAACAGTTGACATACACTCATCAACCTCAGAAGTACAAACATCACTTAGAACCGGTAATACAGAAGAATCATTAGACACCAATGAAGGTACAGATAAATATGAGTGGGGCAAATTGTCCGAATTTGCCTTACACCCAGGAGTTTCAGTTATTTCAGACTCACAATTAACGACTGTATCTCCAATAGCCTCACTCTGATCAGCAATAGGGCACTCCACAGACTCTATTTGGGTCTCATCTGTGGCAACATTAAGATCTGCAACCCAGCGAGAGGTTCGGTCATCACTCTGAGTTTGATCATCTCCATCACAAGATACACAGACAGTGGAATCCTCAACATCAACATAATCACTACCTTCTTTCCAAGCCGGCACTGGCAGAAAGTTAACAGGCATCAATAGATTACGATGTACTGTCTTGATACGACCTGTCCCAGGATTCCTTATCTGGTAAGTGTTCAGCACACCCCTTTTTCCCACAACAACATACACAACCTTTTCCCATCTGTCTGCTAACTTCTTTTTCCCCCGTTCACCCTTATTCGCAAGGAGTACTCTATCACCCAACTCAAGAGAATGACCTTTACCCTTTCGATCATAGTACTCAGCTTGTTTGGCTTGCTGTCTTTTAGCATGCTCTTGAGCAATTATCATAGCTTCCCTCAAGTCTCTCTCAAGAGACTGCACATACCTGTTAACATCAACAGTCTCATTGTTCAACATGACATTTTCGAACATAATATCCACTGGCAATCTTGGTGTTCGGCCGAACATCAAGAAAAATGGTGGAAACCCAGTGGTCTCGTGTCTTGTACAATTGTACGCGAAAGTAAGTGTGTTCAACATTTGAGGCCATTTGACTTTAGATCTCGGAGGCAGCGAACGAATCATATCACCCAGGGTGCGGTTAAATCTCTCTGTTTGTCCGTTACCCATGGGATGATATGGGGTTGTGTGCGATTTTCCCACACCTGACAATCTCAACAACTCTACCATAAGCGAGCTCTCAAAGTTTGCACCCCTATCAGAGTGTATTCGCTGTGGAAACCCATAAATACAGAAAAATTTGTTCCACAAGACACGTGCAACAGCTTCCGCAGTCTGATTTGGGCACACATAAGCACAAGCAAGCTTAGTGAAATGGTCAGTGACCACCAATACATCAACCGTCTTGTTGTTAGAATCCTCCGCTGACCAAAAGTCAATACAAACCATTTCAAGTGGGGCACTTGTGTGTATTGACACGAGTGGGGCTCTTGCCTCTGGCTCGGGCCTCTTACTCAAAATACACCTCTTACACTCATTAATGTACGTTTTTATGTCTTCCTCCATTGACTCCCAGAAGAACCGCTGCCTAGCCAACCACAGTGTGCGATGCTGACCCTGATGACCAGCGTTATCGTGCACCCCCTTTAGAATAGTACCCCGAAGAGCTGTGGGCACCACAAACTGGTAAGTTTTTGTCTTAGACACTGGGTTCTTTGAAACCCTGTATAAAACACCCAACTTTAAAGTAAGTTTACCCCATTGACGTAGAATCTTCACAGTTCTTTTAGACTCAAAGACTTTTTCTCTGCGAGAAGGACGTCTTCCTCTTTCAACAAAGAACTTCACTCTGTCAATCACGGGATCCTGACTTTGTTTTTCCAGCAATTCATCATGAGTGAGGCTACGGAGCTCACTCTGCTCTACGTCCGCCAGACTCTCTAAATGCTGCACATAAGACATGCTTCTAATAGCCGCACCATGCTCCCAGTCACTGTGTGAACGAAGAACAGCTGACAACTCTTGATGTGAGATTTTCCCTGTAAAGTGAGTGATGCCTACATAAACTTTTTCTCTTGCATTTATAGGCTCTGACTGCCCATCTATCGCTTCACCATCAGCACGACTACAAGAAAGATGGAACATGCCCTGCACCTGCTCGACGGCAACAGACTCAGCCTCATGCAGCAAAATGTCGTAAGGTATCCTCGTCAACCTGTGCAAAATTCTCAAGTTCGCAAACGGTTCCCTGCTTAATGCATCGGCCACTATATTTCTCGGTCCGGGGATGTACTGAATGTCAAAATCATAAGGCGCCAGTTTCGCTACCCACCGTTGTTCACATGCATCCAGCTTGGGCTTTGTGAGAATGTACTTGAGTGGGTTATTATCGGTCCACACAGTAAATCTGTGTCCCCGCAGCCAGTGGCTGAATTTATCACAAATAGCCCACTTCATCGACAAAAACTCAAGTCTGTGTGCTGGGTACTTCGACTGTGCATGATTTAAAGACTTGGACGCGAAGGCAATAGGCCTTGCCACGGCACATCCCTCCTGAACCTGTGACAAAACAGCCCCAAGCCCACTAGTGGAGGCATCTACAGGCAGCAAAAACGGTTTAGAAAAATCTGGGTGCGCAAGCAGAACCTGACTCACCAAGGCAAACTTTAAACTCTCCAGGGCTGTCCTGCAGTCATCAGTCCAATCTGTTGGAGAAAGTGTACGACTTTTCTTCAGTCGTTTCACGCCTCTCCCTACTCTAGGTCTTTTCTGTCCTGTCAACAGCTGAAACAAAGGTTTGGCTAACATAGAACAATTTTCTATGAAATGCTGGTAGTACACCACCATACCTAAAAAGGACCTGATCTTGCTTGCTGATGGTGTAGCACAATCACTCTCCATCAAGTCCTGCTCAGATATTTTCACAATTGCCTCAATTTTGATGGATCACTGGCCACCCCCTCTTCAGACACAATGTGACCCAAAAATTTTACAGACTTCCTCAAAAACCTACATTTTGAAGGAGACAATTTCAAATTGTGGTCTTTTAGTCGGCGAAACACCATCTCAAGCCTGTCTAAGCTCTCCTGTTCTGTCTTTCCAAAAACTAACAAATCATCTAAATAACAAAGAATGCTCAGAAAGTTCTGGTCACCAAACACAGTCAACATCATTCTCATAAATGTTGCTGGGCTGTTGCAGAGGCCCTGAGGTAAACGGTTGTATTCATGGAGCCCCATTGGTGAACAGAACGCCGTGAACTTCCTGTCATCTTCATGTAACGGGATGTTATAGTAACCAGAAGTCAGATCCATAGTACTAAAGTATGCGTTCCCACCTAGCGCTGCAAGAACATCCGCTTGGTGAGGAAGGGGATGAGCATCCCTCACCGTGCGTGCGTTCAACCATCGGAAATCAGTGCATATCCTTAAGTCACCATTTTTTTTCCACACTAAGACCAATGGTGATGCATACTCACTGTTTGACTTCCTAATGATCTCCTTGTTCTCCATTTCATCTAAAGTCTCTTTCAACTTCAAATAATGAGTAGGAGAAAGACGCCGGTATGGAAGACGAAAGGGCCTGTCATCTGTAACTCTGATACGATGACAAAACCTTTAACCGCCACAGTCCAAACTGTGCCTGGAAAACACACACTCATACTTCTCAATGAGATCTACCAGTTTGTTCTTCCAAAACGGAGACACTTCACAATCATTGACATTCAGGTCACTCAGCCCCAGGACATCCAACCTGCTGTCACCTATCAAACTTTCTCCAGATTTAGAGCCACCCACCGTTAGACTGCCACATGACCTGTCCGAATGTACTACACCTGCATTTTGGCTAATCACTCTGTCAGTGGTTTGATCAAGGTCCTCTAAGGCGACGCAAGGATACACATCAGCCACCTTTGCATTTTTCCTCAACACAATTTCATTGTTGGTCGGGTTGATCATCTTTACTGGCAGCCAACGATCGCCCCACAAAGGTGAAACAACCCTCCCAACCAGCACATTTCGATGCACGCACCGTGAAGTACTCGGTTCTATGACTACTGTGCTCCCTACTGACAGTACTGACCCTGGAGGCAAACGACCCCAAACAAGGTGTTCGCTTCTTGGCTGGAGTGTTACAGCTGACCTCAGTCTCAGAGTACCCACCCTGTCCGGAATCGAACCACCCCTCCATCTCTCTATACATGAAAGCATGCGCAAAAATTGGCCATTTTCAGAATGCACAGTCGAATCTGGTCTCTTTACCACCTTCCAAAATTGGTCTGTATGCTTCATCTGACTTATTAGAGGTTTCAAGACATTAGTGCCAAGTATGATGGGGTCCATTTGACCCCTCACAATCAGAACTGGGACAATGAAACTGAGCCCGTACACTTCAAGCTTCAGATTGCACACTCCATCCGGAGTAGTTTGTTTACCACCACAACCCACCAAGACAATATCAGAAGGGCACCGGATATTTTCGTCCAGCACCCCAGCATCCCTAAGTTGAGGAAGTACTTCTGCACTCAGAGTGGTCGCCATGGAGCCACTGTCCAACATCCCCTGAAGCTCAACCTTGTCCTGTAATAACACACTTGCATAAAATAAACTGTTACTTTGATCAACCTGCATACTGTTCTGAAAAATTACTGTTTTTGATTTGTCAATACTCTCACGTAGGAAGGAATAAACAGACTCAAGATCATTCTCAGAGGAATTACTACACAGCCCCACCTCGCCCTCTGTCCGAAGGGAGCTGTCTAGTTTCCCTGAGGCATGACATTGTCATGCTGACCGGAACCCACCCTGGATGTTACTCTTTGACCTTCGCAGTTGTAGCTCGTGTGTCCAGCTGTAAAACACTTGAAACACAAATTATACATTTTACAATGAGCAGTCGTGCTGTGCTCACTGCTCTGACACACTCTGCATTCTCGAATCTTATTGCCCGTTCGTTTAGGCCACGGGCCCCGCGCAGACTGAGTATTGCACACCAACGTTTTTTCAAGCAAAGACAGAACTTTATCCAATGCGTTCTCACCAGTTACACCCACACCCTGTTCAGACTTAGAACACGAAACAGAAACATCAACGTCTGGCTCTGAGACAACCGTGGTGAATTGTTTGACAGTGTGATTTGTCAACTTCCGTTCTCTTAACAACTCATCAAGCTGCTCTTGCACCTCAGATGCGTTCCACGAGTGTACAGGCTTACTCTTGAAAACAAAAGCTAACTCTTTGTCAGGGCAGTTACGAATGAACATAACCGCTACCTCTTTGCTTCTGTTATCCAGAGTTCTGCCTTCCCATTTTAAACTTTGCTCAGCTACATCTGCTGCCTTGTTAAGTCTTATCCAAAAGTCCCAAGCACTCTCTTTGGGATGTGGTCTCACAGAATAAAAGTCAGCCAATGGAATACCAGAACTGCTCTGGTCCCCAAAGTGCTGCTTCAAAACAGAAAATACAGAGTCAACAGTAGCAGTTGTTGAACCATTACGCAGCCATACTCTCATTACATCTCTGGCCCGCCCCATAACTCTGTTCATTATCTCATCAACAAGTTCAGAATCTGTCACATCAAGTTTGTTTAAATACACCCTCATCATGTCTTCCCATTCCATGACTGAGTATCTGTCCGAACTATCTCCTCTAAAGTGTGGTGGTGCGGACACTTCAGCTTTCAGGATCAAGTTCATTTTTGACGCATCAATGACCGTAGTATTTAATGGGTCAGTCACCTGCGAACTGACACCCTCATAAAACGTCCTAGCAGATGGATGATTAGAAAATTCAGGCATCATCATACTTTTTCTAATTGATTGCCCAATCTCAATGCCAATTTGTTTTATGAGGTTACTCATTTGTCCAGACATTTCTGACTCATTAGGGCAGAACTCATAGTTACTGGCTGCAGCCTGGACTGGACTACCACACATTTCAACTCTTTCACTGGCAGAAACATCGACTGTCCTACCCCGTCCTGTACTACAGTACTCAGGGTCTTCAAATGGCCTTGTTTTGTTAGGCGTATTTACAAGACTGCCCCGCCCTCTACCAGCTGTAAATGTATTGTCCCACTGCAAACCACTTCGTTTGTCAGCCATTCTGCTCAGGTATCAGAATACTTTCAAAACACAAATATTAACAAAACTTAATATTTAAAGAAACCTTTCGACTCGCAATAGAATAATAAAAAAAACAATTATGAATAAGGGAAGAAAAAAAAATTAATTGTCCTTTAACCCCCTATAAGACGCAGTCCACATTATTCTTTTTATTTCTCCTAGTCCTCCAAAAAAAAAAAATCAACTAATGAAGTGGGGTACCTTCAACACACAGTACTGTTGAAACAGTTAGATGGTGACTCTCCTCGACGATCCGGCCCGCTGCTCACTCGAACTAGCTCGGTCACCACTCACCAGTCCAACAGTCTATAATTCATCTGACTGCACCTTTAATCTTTAATATCTCCAGCACCCCATTAGCAGTCACACTCCACGTCAACAAACCCGGCGGTCAACAGCGATCAACCAGTCGAAGGGTCACGGCACCAGTTTTGTAGCGGCTGTTCCTCTGCGTTGTGTTAATTTTTGATGGTAAATAAGGATTTTCCACACAAAAGCTGGTTTGGCGGGAAGATTTATTTTCTGTGCCTCTCTCTGTGTAGCAAAACATATAACCAGACAGGCACTGTTATCTGCAATTCTCATTTAGTCTGCCTCTCTCCTCTAGTGCCATTGCGGGAAAGAGCAGAGTAACACAAACACTCACACTTTACAAAACACATTATATAAAATTAATTCACAACCTTATAATTATCATATAGAAATATGCAACAGCATTATAATTATTAGGTAGAAATATACAACAGTATTATTGTCTCATAAATACCAATTGACATACCTGTGTAGCAAAACATATAAACAGACAGGCACTGTTATCTGCAATTCTCATTTAGTCTGCCTGTTAACCACAAAATGTATATTAAGTACACCAGGTAATTACCAACAGAACTCACAATAAATGCAGAGTATAATAGATATCAATAAACTAGGATTTATCGTTAGTGTGCCCCAAAATACACGTAACCATTACTTATTTGAGATGTTAGCCGCTTAGCTGCTAACACATCTCTCACACGCAACGCACACGCCTCATTGCAATCTCACAATGCTCTGCTCACTTGTTAACAATACTCAAACTACATTTACCACATTAAAAACTTGAACTAATGGTCAAATATAACATCACATAGAATACTCTCTCACATTTAATCATTTAAACATAACATGAACACTTATAACACTGTTTAACACCAGATAAACAGGGCTCATGAAATCGTACCTCTCTCCTCTAGTGCCATTGCGGAAAGAGGACGAACTGCTAATTGCGCTGAATTGAACCACTCACTACGTATGACGTGAGCTGGCGTACATACCTTATTTAATAAAAGCCCGTAAAGATTTCAAAATAAAATACCCCAAAACAGATGGTAATAAAAACAAATAATATAATAAAAAAAAACAACAAAAATTATAATCTGGTGTAACAACATATCCCTGCTACACACACACACACACACATTTTACTGTCACTGCATTCCTCTGCACAAACGGAAAGAAGAAGGAAACATTATTTCTAAACTAAAATAAATATACATCTAAATTAACTACTAGTTTTAGGGATTATGGCTTGGTTTGGAAATGACTGAGACTCCAGTCCAAATCATGTTTGAATCTGAGTCAGTTAGAGTTTATTGTTGAGGTTAGGTTTTAGGGTTAGAATTAGTGAACTTTCCAATTCCGTAGCATCTCTGGATGGTGTTTCAGTCTCAGTGTGTACAGCAGTCAAACATTTTGGTGTGATTATTGACCCGAGTCTTTCCTTTGAGTCTCACGTGAATAATATCACCAGGATCTCCTTCGTTCACCTTAGAAATATTGCTAAAATTAGAAATATCATGTTGTTACAGGATGCAGAAAAACTAGTTGATGCTTTTGTAACATCTAGATTAGACTACTGAAACGCTTTACTGTCTGGGTGTTGGAGTAAGTGCAGAAATAAGCTTCAGTTAGTTCAGAATGCAGCAGCAAGAGTCCTCACTAGATCTAGAAAATATGAGCACATCACCCCTGTTTTAATCATCTACACTGCTCCCAATTACATCTCACACTGATTATAAAATACTACTACTGACGTATAAAGCACTTAACGCTCTCATGCTGCAGTATCTGAGTGAACTTCTGTACCAGTATGATCCTCCACGCCTACTTAGATGAAAAGGTGTAGTCTATTTGTTGGTACCTCAAATAATGAAGACACAGCAGGGGGCAGATATAAACCCCACAGTTATGGAACCAACTTCCAATCAGTGTTCGGGACTCAGACACAGTCTCAGTGTTCAAGTCGAGGCTGAACACATATTTATTTAGTGGAGTCTTTAGTCAGTAGGTGTTTGTGAGGTAAAGGAGCAGATCCAGAGGGATCATGGATATCGAGTGTTTGGTGAACTGGGATATTTGTGTGCTGTCGTCTGCTCACTGTCACATGTTCACTCAGGTTTGTTGATGGTGATTGGGGTTAGGTTTTAAGGTTGGAGTTAGGTTTCGGGGTTGGGTTAGGTTTTAGGGTTGGGGTTAGGGGTTTAGGGTTTAGGGTTAGATTTAAGTCAAGAAGGTTTTATTGTCATTTCAACCATATATAGCTGATGCAGTACACAGTGAAATGAAACAATGTTCCTCCAGAACCCAGGTGCTACATAAAACAACATGAAACAACAGTCACACACCAGAATAAACACAGGGCCAAGAACTAAGTAGGAGATCCTTGCCACATAAAGTGCATGTGTGCAACTGGTGCAAACAGTGCAAAAGACAACACAGGACAGTGCAGGACAATACACAATACACAAAACACAAAATAGCTCCGCCAGTAAACCTGTCGTAGGTGTTCTCCCTGAGAACAAAATAAGGTGCACAGTAGCAGAAAACTGTTAACAATATTGTGCAATTTAAACAAATAGCAGCAACAAAGATAAAGTATACATTGGCAAAAATTTGTGGACAGAATATTGTGCAGAAGAACAATAGCAGCAATCCCAGAAGATGTGCAAAAAAACGGCATGTAAACATTTTTGTGGTAATGATTAGTGTGAGTGGTACTTAATCATGGGTGTGCGAAGTGTATGATGTGTGTTTGAGTCCGGTTTGTACAGATCAGTCACACATTTGTGTGTGTGTGTGTGTGTGTGTGTGTGTGTGTGTGTGAGAGTTCAGTTCAGTTTTTTGTTGAGAAACCTGATGGCTTGAGGGAAGAAACTGTTGCACAGTCTGGATGTGGCGGCCCGAATGCTTCTGAACCGCTTCCCTGATGGTTGGAGGGTGAAAAGTGTGTGTGACGGGTGTGTGTGTGATGGGTGTGTGTGATGGGTGTGTGGGGTCGTCCACAATGCTGTTTGCTTTGCGGATGCAGCGTGTGGTGTAAATGTCCATGATAGAGGGGAGAGAGACCCCGATGATCTTCTCAGCTGTCCTCACTATCCTCTGTAGGGTCTTGCGATCCGGGACGGTGCAGTTCCCAAACCAGGCAGTGATGCAGCTGCTCAAGATGCTCTCAATGGTCCCTCTGTAGAACATGGCCAGAATTGGGGAAAGGGAGGTGGGCTTTCCTCAGCCTTCTCAGAAAGTAAAGACGCTGCTGGGCTTTTTTGGTGATGGAGCTGGTGTTGAGTGACCAGGTAAGGTTATCCGCCAAATGAACACCAAGGAATTTGGTGCTCTTGACAATCTCCACTGAGGATCCATCGATGATCAGTGGAGAATGGTCGCTCTGTGTTCTCCTGAAGTCAACAACCATCTCTTTAGTTTTGTTGACGTTCAGAGACAGGTTAGGTTATTGGCTCCACACCAGGCTGTTAACCGTTGCACCTCCTCTCTGTATGTTGACTCGTTGTTCTTGCTGATTAGACCCACCACGGTCGTGTCATCGGCGAACTTGATGATGTGATTCAAGCTGTGCGTTGCTACACAGTCGTGAGTCAGCAGAGTAAACAGCAGTGGACTGAGCACACAGCCCTGGGGGGCCCCAGTGCTCAGTGTGGTGTTGCTGGAGATGCTGTTCCCGATCCTGACAGACTAAGGTCTCCCAGTCAGGAAGTCCAGGATCCAGTTACAGAGGGAGGTGTTCAGGCCCAGTAGGCTCAACTTCTCAATCAGGTACTGAGGGGCAATCGTATTAAATGCTGAGCTGAAGTCTATGAACAGCATCCTTACATATGAGTCCTTGTTTTCTAAGTGGTTGAGGGCCAGATGGAGGGTTGTGGAGATGGCATCGTCCGTGGAGCGGTTTGGACAATACGCGAACTGCATGGGGTCCAGTGCAAGTGGAAGCTGGGTCTTGATGTGCCTCATGACGAGCCTCTAGAAGCACTTCATCGTGATGGGTGTGAGTGCAACGGGACGATAGTCATTGAGGCAGGAGACAGTAGACTTGTTCGGCACGGGAATGATGGTCGTTGTCTTTAAGCATGTAGGAACAATGGCGCTGCTCAGGGAGATGTTGAAGATATCGGTGAGGACATCCACTAGCTGTTGTGCACATTCCATGAGCACTCTGCCAGGAATGTTGTCTGATCCAGCAGACTTCCGTGGGTTAACTCTGCATAGAGTTTTCCTCACTTCAGCTGTGGTTAGACAAAGCACCTGGTCAGTGGGAGGAGGGATGGTGTTCCTCGCCACCATGTTGTTCTGCGCCGGGTGTCTCCGCTGTCCTGGAAGTGGCCGTGAATTCTCTTGGCGTGTGCGCGCTTCGCCTCGCTGATGGCATGGGACAGTTTGGCCTTTGCTGTTTTTAAGGCCGTCTTGTCCCCTGTTCTGAAGGCGGAGTCTGTTTTTAGCAGCTCACGCACCTTGGTGGTCATCCACGGCTTCTGGTTGGAGCGTGTAGTGATGGTCTTGGAGATGGTCACGTCATCAATGCACTTGCCGATAAAGCTGGTCACTGTTGATGAAATCACCATTGGTTGCAGCTTCCCTGAACATGTCCCAGTCAGTGCATTTAAAACAGTCCTGGAGAGCAGACATGGATCCTGCTGGCCAGGTTCTCACTTGTTTTCGAGTTGGTCTTGAACGCCTGCTGAGTGGTCTGTATGCTGGGATAAGCATAACAGAAATGTGGTCTGAGTACCCGAGGTTGGGGCGGGGCTTCGCCTGGTATGCGCCCTGGATGTTTGTGTAAACAACATCCAGCATGTTTTCTCCTCTGGTTGCAAAGTCCACATTCTACTGAAATTTGGGAAGCACAGTCCTGAGATTTGCGTGATTAAAATCTCTGGCAACAATAAACAATCCGTCAGGGTGTGTGTTTTAAAGTTCGCTAATGGTCCCGTAGAGTACACTGAGCGCTTCCTTAGCATTAGCGCTAGGTGGTATGTACACTCCGAGCACAATAGCGGTGGTGAATTCCTGTGGTAAAAACTAGTATACAGAAGCGCCAGCATCTCAACCTGCATTTAGACAGATGCTCTGTAACCACTAGTTCAACAGTAAAAGACCTGGGAGTTATTTTAGAGCAACTTATCTTTTAAAAATCATATCAACCAAGTTACAAAAACAGCCTTCTTTCACCTAAGAAATATTTCTAAGCTAAGAAATATGTTGTCTATATCAGATGCAGAGAAGCTCGTCCATGCATTTATGACCTCCAGAATAGACTACTGTAATGTGTTACTAGGTGGATGTCCTGCGTCATTAATAAACAAGCTTCAGTTAGTTCAGAATGCGGCAGCCAGAATTCTCACAAGGTCAAAAAAATATGATCACATAACCCCGATCTTATCGTCCCTACATTGGCTTCCGGTTAAGTTTCGAATAGACTACAAACTACTGCTACTCACTTATAAAGCACTAAATGGATTGGCTCCCATGTATCTCTCCAGTCTTCTAACACGCTGCAATCCGTCACGCTCCCTGAGATCTCAAAACTCTGGGCTTCTAGTAGTTCCTAGAATAGCAAAGTCCACTAAAGGTGGTAGAGCATTTTCACATTTAGCTCCTAAACTCTGGAATAGTCTTCCTGACAGTGTTCGGGGCAGATTAAAACCATATCTTTTTAGCAAAGCCTACACATAACATACGTCTCACATCATAACCTTGTGCTCCAGAACATCTGATCACATGCACATTATCAACTTGTGCTGTTAATATCATGAACAGCAGCTACGCTAATTCCTCTCCACTGCTTCTCTTTCTCTCCCCATCCCGAGGCTTCCTGAGGTTTGGCGAGCTCCAGTCACATCCCACCTCATGAAGATTGTGGACTTTAAAGAAGTAGATGCCACACTCGCAAACATCCTGAACCATCTAGAGACGTACCAGTGCCAATTGGATACCGCTACATGTGTGGAGTTTGACATTGGACTTCCTGGAGTGTTTAAAGGCTCTGGCATGGAGAAGCTGATGCTGGATCTGTGATGATCACAAATGTTGAGCTCAGTAGCTCCTAATTTTATACCAAAGACTGTTGAAAGAACATTACTTATAATCTTATACTCCAGTGCTCATGTTAGTTCTCACTCTCCAGTGTTCTGTATTGTTGAAAGATTTATGATCAAACTCTTGATGTCACCCAAATGAGGATCCGTTCCCCTTTTGAGTCTGGTTCCTCTCAAGGTTTCTTCCTCATAACATCTAAGGGAGTTTTTCCTTGCCACAGTCGCCATGGCTTGCTCATCAGGGATAAATGCACACCATTCACCTTGACTGTTGATTTCTGTAAAGCTGCTTTGAGACAATGTCTGTTGTGAAAAGCGCTATACAATAAACTTGACTTGACTTAAATAAAAAGGTCTACATCTCACAACAATAAACTCCAGCAGCGATGAGCAGTAGGTAAAAACAAGCACAGAGTTCTTACACCATTCCGTACTAATGTAATCACACGGACCCGCGGCGAGTCCGGGAACTCTCAGTAAACACAAAAATGCAGCAGTGTCTGTACTCTCGCTGAGTAGGGTTAGGGTTAAGCTACGTTTTTGTGTTTACTGAGACGTATATTTATAATTTATAGTCTAATGTAGTCTAATTTACTGTCCAGTTAGCAAACATTTGCCAGCAGAAGAGATTATAGAGCAGGCCGGCTAGGGTTAGGGTTAGGGTTAGGGTTAGGTTTAGGGTTAGGTATTAGAAATTAGGGTTAGGTTTTAGGGTTAGGGTTAGGATTTAGGATTAAGGATTAGGGTTAGGGTTAGGATTTAGGGTTAGGGATATAAATTAGGGTTAGGTTTTACGGTTAGGGTTAGGGTTAGGGTTAGAGGAAATAGCTGCAGCTCCAGGCACCATGCCAAAATCCGAGTGGGGATTAGGTGAGGAATAGGGTTAGGGTTGGGGGTTGGGGATAGGGTTAGGGTTAGGTTTTAGGGTTAGGGCTTAGGGTTAGGGTTAAAGTTAAGGTCAGGGTTAGGGCTTAGGGTTAGGGTTAAGGTTAGGTTTAGGGTTAGGGTTAGGGCTATGGATTGGTAAGGAAACTCAGATATAGACAAGCCCGGAGCCCACATTGTGCACTGGCCTACTCCAAGTCACTAAGCACTCACATTCCATCTCCGCTGCTGGTGATAAGTGGCAGGAAAATTTACCTTTTATTGTGCGTTTTTTTCTTTGTTTTTCGGATGAGAAGTGGACATTTGCCCGTTCTCTCTTTCTCTTGCTAGTAATCCATTCCCTTTTTGTCCTTTTAAATGGAGGGTGTATTCCCTTTTTCATTTTAGCCAGTGACTTCTGATTTTGTTCATTAAAGCAGGATATTTGCCCTTTTATAAATCCCCATGACGTCACTTAATGGTAAGTCTGTTGCAACGTTTCGGTTTATTTAGATCTTCATCAGGCTTAGACTTACCATTTTCTTTACCTTTTTCCATTTTCCAAACTGGCTTTACATATTCCCATATTGGCTTTAATCCTTTTTCACGAGATGCTCTGTTTTCCTAGTGCTTGGGTCTTTGCTATTTAGCGCTTAGCCCACTAGCTTCCTTTCTCAGTTTTTTCTTCTTCTCTTTCCTTCTTTTGTTCAGGTAGTTGAGAAAAACAAAATTTATCAGATGGCACCCCCAAATGGCACTGCTTAAAATGGCACCCCCAAACTCAGTGCTCATTGAACATTCCATTTTTTTTAGATAATTTTTCTAATAATGGCCACTCATGCCATGACATTTGAACTATTGGCACCCCCAGACAGCACTGCTCAAAAACATTGGCACCCCCATACTCAGTGCTGTTCCAAACTCTCTCTCATCAGGTAAGTTATCAAGTTTTATGAGTTATTGTTGTTTGTTTTCTAGTTTTTGGTCCATCATCAGGCTTAGTCTCTCCATTTTCTTTTCCTTTTTCCAAACTGGCTTTACTTTTCCCCATCATTTTCTTTTCCTTTTTCCAAAACTGGCTTTACTCTTCAGGAAATATGCAGGAGTGGGTGTAGGCGCAGCAACTCGGGGTGTAGGTTAGGGGAAATAGCCGCAGCTCCAGGCACCATGCCAAAATCCGAGTGGGGATTAGGGGTGGAATAGGGTTAGGGTTAGGATTGGGTTTAGCGTTAGGGGTTGGGGTTAGGTATTAGGGTTAGGAATTTGAGGAGGTTAGGGTTAGGGTTAGGGTTAGTTAGGGGTTAGGTTTTAGGGTTAGGTTCAGGGTTAGGGCTTAGGGTTAGGGTTTAGGTTAGGGTTGGGGTTAGGGTTAGGGTTAGGGTTAGGTTAGGTTAGGTTAGGGTTGAGGTTAGAATTAAGGGTTAGGGATATAAATTAGGGTTAGGATTAGGATTTAGGGTTAGGATAGAAATTAGGGTTAAGGTTAGGTTTTAGGGTTAGGGCTAGAAATTAGGCTTAGGGCAAGGGATAGAAATTAGGGTTAGGATTAGGATTTAGGGTTAGGATAGAAATTAGGGTTAGGGTTAGGATTAGGATTTAGGGTTAGGGCTAGAAATTAGGGTTAGGGTTAGGATAGAAATTAGGGTTAAGGTTAGGTTTTAGGGTTGGGGTTAGGGATAGAAATTAGGGTTAGGGTTAGGTTTTAGGGTTAGGGTTAGGATAGAAATTAGGGTTAGGATTAGGATTTAGGGTTAGGGCTAGAAATTAGGGTTAGGGTTAGGATAGAAATTAGGGTTAAGGTTAGGTTTTAGGGTTAGGATAGAAATTAGGGTTAGGGTTAGTTAGGGGTTAGGGTTAGGTTAGGGTTAGGGTTAGGTTAGGGTTAGGTTAGGTTAGGTTAGGTTAGGAGAAATAGCCGCAGCTCCAGGCACGATGCCAAAATCCGAGTGGGGATTAGGGTTAGGGTTTTGGGGTTATGGTCAGGGGTTGGGATTAGGGTTAGGGGTTAGGGTTAGGGTTAGGGTTAGGGTTAGGGGTTAGGGTTAGGGGTTAGGGTTGGGGTTAGGGTTAGGGGTTAGGGCTATGGATTGGTAAGGAAACTCAGATATAGACAAGCCCGAGCCCACGCCAGCACTGGCCTACTCCAAGTCACTAAGCACCTACATTTCATCTCCGCTGCTGGTGATAAATGGCAGGAAGATTGCCCTTTTATCGTGCGTTTTCCTCTTTCTTTGTTTTTCTCGGATGAGAAGTGGACATTTGCCCATTTTCTTTTCCCCTTGTTAGTAATCAATTCCGTTTTTGTCCTTTTAAATGAAGGGTGTATTCCCTTTTTCATTTTAGCCAGTGACTTCTGATTTTGTTCATTTACAGCAGATTATTTGCCCTTTTATAAATCCCCATGACGTCATTTAATGGTAAGTCTGTTGCAACGTTTCGGTTTATATAGACCTTCATCAGGCTTAGACTTACCATTTTCTTTTCCTTTTTCCATTTTCCAAACTGGCTTTGAATTTTCCCATGTTGGCTTCAATCCCCCTCCACGAGATGCTCCGTTCTCCAAGTGATTGGGTCTTCACTATTTAGCGCTTAGCCCATTAGCTTCCTTTCTGAGTTTTTTCTTCTTCTCTTTCCTTCATATTTTCAGTTGCTCTTTCCATTTTCCAAACTGGCTTTACATTTTCCCTTTTGGCTTTAATCTTTTTCCACGAGATGCTCCGTTCTCCAAGTGATTGGGTCTTTGCTCTTTAGCACTTAGCCCAGTAGCTTCCTTTCTCAGTTTTTTTTTTTTCATTTCCTCTTTCCTTCTTTTGTTCAAAATTGATCCGATGGCACCCCCAAATGGCACTGGTTAAAATGGCACCCCCAAACTCAGTGCTCATTGAACATTCCACTTTCCTAGATAATTTTTCTAATAATGGCCACTCATGCCATGAAATTTAAACTATTGGCACCCCCAGACAGCACTGCTCAAAAACATTGGCACCCCCATACTCAGTGCTGTTTCAAACTCACTCATTTTTCTTGTTTTCTCGGTCCATCATCAGGCTTAGACTCTCCATTGCCTTTTCCTTTTTCCAAACTGGCTTTACTTTTCCCATCATTTTCTTTTCGGTTTTCCAAAACTGGCTTTACTCTTCAGGAAATATGCAGGAGTGGGTGTAGGCGTAGCAACTCGGGGTGGCACGGGCTGGGTTAGGTTAGGAGAAATAGCCGCAGCTCCAGGCACGATGCCAAAATCCGAGTGGGGATTAGGGTTAGGGTTAGGGTTAGGTTTAGGGTTAGGGTTAGGGATTTGGGGTTATGGTCAGGGGTTGGGATTAGGGTTAGGGTTAGGGTTAGGGTTAGGGTTAGGGTTAGGGTTAGGGTTAGGGTTAGGGTTAGGGTTAGGGTTAGGGTTAGGGTTAGGGTTAGGGGTTAGGGTTAGGGTTGGGGTTAGGGCTATGGATTGGTAAGGAAACTCAGATATAGACAAGCCCGGAGCCCACGTTGTGCACTGGCCTACTCCAAGTCACTAAGCACCTACATTTCATCTCCGCTGCTGGTGATAAATGGCAGGAAGATTGCCCTTTATCGTTTTCCTCTTTCTTTGTTTTTCTCGGATGAGAAGTGGACATTTGCCCATTTTCTTTTCCCCTTGTTAGTAATCAATTCCGTTTTGTCCTTTTAAATGAAGGGTGTATTCCCTTTTTCATTTTAGCCAGTGACTTCTGATTTTGTTCATTTACAGCAGATTATTTGCCCTTTTACAAATCCCCATGACGTCATTTAATGGTAAGTCTGTTGCAACGTTTCGGTTTATTTAGACCTTCATCAGGCTTAGACTTACCATTTTCTTTTCCTTTTTCCATTTTCCAAACTGGCTTTGCATTTTCCCATGTTGGCTTCAATCCCCCTCCACGAGATGCTCCGTTCTCCAAGTGATTGGGTCTTTGCTATTTAGCGCTTAGCCCATTAGCTTCCTTTCTCAGTTTTTTCTTCTTCTCTTTCCTTCATTTTTTCAGTTCCTCTTTCCATTTTCCAAACTGGCT